>NW_008673104.1:2281-16707 GCF_000695815.1 Acanthisitta chloris
GCGCTCCCCCATCCCGTTGGTGGGGGAGTGAGTGAGGGGCTGCATTGTGGTTCTTGGCTGCTGGCTGGGGTTAAACCACCACACTTAGGATATGGATGTGCTATTGAAATCCTCATCATAAAATCTTTGAGGAGAGGAAAGAAAAAGGCAGATACAATCTTAAGGCAGAAAAATAAATTCAGATGGAAATACTCCAATAAATTACTGCCTTTGCAGGTCAACTCCAGTGTTGCTTAGAAAGAGATTTGAATTTAGATTTCTTTAAAAAAAACCCTGTTATTACTTCTTTCATGACACCTCTTATGTCTGGAAGAATCTTCATGCAAACCCCACAAATAAATATCTACTTTTGCTTTCTGTTTTTAGCTTGAGTTGTGCGGTTTACAGAGATCTTGACAAAAGGTTCTTGGACAAGACTAGTGCTTTTTCTGGTAATCCTATTGATGTCAATATGCATTTGTGTATCCACCTGATGCCGAGAAAAGGCTGGAAAAGAACTACTCACAGACTTGTATCTCTGAGTAGCAGGTATTTGTTTATTCAGCGCTGGGCACAAGGGGGATAGCTCCACCAAACTTGTGCTCCCAGGGACAAAAACTTCACAGTTTTTATACATTAAATGTTCATACATATTCATTTTTCCCAGGAATGGGTGGTTGTTGTTACAATTAGTTCTGAAATCGTTGTCACCTTCCTCATCCGGCACTTAATGGTCCTTTAGGGCATACTTCCCCTATCTTGATTATCTCTTTATTCACTCAGCAAGCACTCCCTGGATTTTCAGAGCTTTCTTTCCTTTGTCCACTAGTCAGGAATTCCACGGCCCTTTAGTGTTTTCTTCCCCTTATCACACCTCTCTCCTGTATCATGCTTACATTGCAAATTTCTAGAAGCAGATTCAACCTTACTAGTGTGACTACTCACACCAATATCATTAAATATGTGCAGTGGGGAATGTCGTATATTACATTAAACAGAACTAGGGTGATCCCCTGAATATATACGCAATAGATCACACAAACACACACATTCCCACCAGCTACAAGGAGCCTTTTGCTCTTTTTCAGCATTTTGGCCTGCCATGATAATTTTTGCCATAAAGACCATACCCCATCACAGCTGTGGTAGTGTACAGAAAGAGGTGATGCTCCCACGACTAAATACTTTTGTAAAATGTTTGTGTTAAAGAGAGAATGCAGAAATGAAAGGTCTAGCATTTTACCACGTATTTTCACATCTTCTGTCTCCAGTGCAATTGATGTATTTCAAGAAATGTCAGATTGAAAGAAATTGTCTGGCCCATCTTGCTGTCAGACATTTTTGTAGATAATTATTTCCAAGAACTAATTATAATGATATACACTCATCCCTGGAAATAGTGCATATGTATGAGCATTAAGTGTATATAAAGTATGAAGTTTTTACCCTGGTTGCACTAGTTTGGTGAAACAATCCCCCTTTTCCCTAGTGCTGAATAAACAAATACCTGCTATTCAGAGGTGCAAGTCTGTGAGTAGTTCTTTTCCAGGTTTCTCGGCATCAGTGCGATTGGGATAGGCTATAGAAGGTTCTGGCTTCTGTGGCAGGGAGTGCTCTCTTTCTTGAGGGGCACCCGACTCGGTTGACTCGTATTGCGAATAAAGTAACTTCCTTTTTGCTTCAATGATTTGGTGTTCTTCTAAAACATATTGTGAGCGCTCGTTTCTCACAGGCCAGAAAGATTTGGCAGACAAGGAGTTAGATCTTGATTGCTAATGACTCAGGAGGACCTAACCCATGTAGAAAAAGGGATAACCCTGCTCTTTGCAAGATTTACATAACAGACCAAAGCATAACAAACCAACCATATAAAGCATGCAAAATCACAGCCACTGACACTGTACTTCTTTCCTTTCATCACTATCTTAGGACTGTTACTACATTATGTGTAAAGAAAAAAAAGTTTAAAGAAAGAAACTTGCATCTTGGGATTCCTTTTACTGACATATTCCTTTAGAGCATGTCAAGCAGCTATGCCAGCTCCATCTATCCTCTAGCTTTCTCTTTAGCTTCTCCTGCCACCCTGCACAGCGTGGACAAATCTCTATTGATGAGATATTTCCATCCATGTGATTTATTATCAAAAGTCTGTGTATTGCACTGTGGCAGGTTGGTCTCAGCTGCTGCCACGCGCCCACTAAGCCTTTCTGTTGCTCCCCCTCCTCAGCTGTATGGAGGAGAGAGAATATAGTGAAAGATTCACAGACTGACATAAAGACAGGAAGAGATCACTCACCAATGACCATCACAGACAAAACAGACCCAACTCAGGAAATTTAATTTGTTGCCAAACAAATCAAAGTAGGATAATGAGAAATAAGAACAAATCTTAAAAACACCTTTCTTCTGTGCCTCCCTTCTTCCTGGGCTTAAATTCTGTTCTGGTCCAATAAGACTCGGGAGTGTTTGATTGATTTTCCCTAATGTGAATTAAGATACAAACAAGGTCAAAGTACCATTAGGCAGTGAGACTTCATTATTGGTTACTCAATGGGGAGAGAGAAGGGGTGATAAGAAAGTTAGAAACAGAAAAAGGGGATAGCAAGCAACATTTGGGATGATGCAGCAGAGATAGTCACCACCATAGGTCCCAGCAGCATCCCGATGATCCATAGCCGTGTAGAAAGGGGAATAGTCACCATCATAGGTCCAGCAGCAGTCTGATGATCCATAGTTGTCTTTTCTTTGGTGGTGGGTGTGCATGCCATGCTCTGGACACTGGTCTTTTTTATAGGGCTCTGTCAGGCACTGATGGGTCAGTTTCCCTGGAGTTGAGCAATTCCCAGCTTCCTGGTCTTGGCAGCTGGAATTGATGTCAGTTGTGGACAATGGTGCCTCCGTGGTCTAGGCAGCTGGAGGAGATGGCAGATGCCTCAGCAGCCAGAGAGTGTAGGTGGTGGACAATGGTGCCTGCTTTTCTCAGCAGCTGGAGACACCCTGTGACTCAACATGCCTTGAGGCAAACAGTCCAGGGGTCAATGTTTTCAGTCTTCTACACCAAGTCATCAAAGCCAGGCAATGTCAAAACAAACATTTCTTAAAGAGCCCTTACAACTTCATTCCCAATTTCTCTACCTTCTCCCCTAGGCTGGCACAGAGAATGCAGAATGGGAGTTGAGGTCAGTCCATTGTGCATTGTCTCTGCTGCTTCTCCCACCTCACACTTTTCCCCTGCTTCAGCATGGAGTCCCACACATGAGAGACAATCCTCCACAAACTTCTCCAATGTGAGTCCTTCTCATGGGCTGCAGTTCTTTACAAACTATTCCAGCATGTTCTGTTGTACTCATAGTCTGCAGGTATATATGTGCCGTGCTGTGGACCTCCATGGGCTGCAAAAGCACAGCCTGCATCTCTGTGGTCTTCACCACAGGCTGCAGGGGAATCTCTGCTCTGTCACCTGCAGCATCTCCTCCCTCTCCTTTTTCATTGAACTTGGTGTCTGCAGAGTCTCTGACTTCTTCTCACTTCTCTCTCATGGATGCTGTTACCCTTTCTTAACTACGTTATTGCTGAGGTGTTATCACCACTGCTGCTTAGCTCAGCTTTGACTTTTGGTGGGTACATCTTGGACCCAGCTAGAACTGGCTCTGTTGGACATGAGGGAAGCTTCTAGCAGGATATTATAGAAGGTACGCTCGTGGCCCCCTGCTACCATATCCTTGCTGTGCAAACTCAATACAATGACAACCACCTAACTGTGTCTCTCTCTTATATACCTGGAGTAAAGTGAGAAACATATCCCTTTTGGGTCAGCTTATTGCACATATGAAAGGATTTTCCTGTCTCATCAGAAGTGTCACCATCCAATTTATGCAATAGAAATGACAGTTCCTAAGTTAGCACCTTCTTCTCAAGTTCTAATTTCATAGCCTGAAATCTCTTTTTTCCTTCCCAAGTACTGTGTGAGTTTTGTTTTACTCTGAACATATTTAACCAAGCCCCTACTCTCTCAAAGACTCTATGTTCTGTCTTCTGGTATGAAAACATTTCTGAGTGGTCATAATAAGTTTTACCAGGAGGTGAAATTGTTAGAGCTTTTGGGATCATTTAATGAATTTTCATCTCCATCTTCCATTTCTTGACAAAAGTTTCTTACTCCCCAAGCACAGAATAGGCTTTTATACATAAACCAAGACACTCTAAATGAGCCAAACAGAAATCTTTCTTGTAAAAAAAATGGGAAGGTGAGAATAAAATCTGGACAATTCCTCCTTACCTTGTGTTGAGGAGTTCTATCATGTATATGGAGATCTTCTGACCTCGAACAAGCAAAACAAAATTGTAAACTACCAACACAGACTTTCTCTTGCACCATGGTGATGTTGCAGTCAGATGTGTGATTACCACATAGGCAGATGTGTTAATGTGCATACAATATAGTGTGCAGGCCTTTAACCAGGTCAGCTCTATTATACATAGCAAGAAAGCATTAGTAATGCAGAGACCCGTGTTTTCAAAGAAGATTCCACATGGAATTGTCAGTGTAGAAAGTTCTTTAGGAGAGCTCTACTATCACAGAGCAAACTAAGAGAAGACACTTCACAAAGGATTTAAAAAGCTTTACCATTCTAAGACTGGCCAAATTTGTTTGTTCAGCCATATATCACCCTCCACATCTTCCACTCTTAGGACTACCTACAGTCAGCAGCCTGACCTCTGCAGGACACATGTGCCCCTACTCCCCCATCTTCCTGTACAAAGCTCTTATTATGCAGTTAATTTGAAACCTGGCCTCGTGGCCCCTCTTGTGGGCTCCATGACTTACGTCTGCTTCTGGCTTTCCTGGTGTGAAATGAAATACAGCAGCAGTCCCATCTGCTCTGTACAGCAAAAAGTCAACCAGGCATTCAGTAGTCACAGCCTTTGGGAGTTAAAGAGGCCCTGTGCAGGGCACACGGGAAGAAGGAGGAAAAAGGCACAAAATGAAAAATCTGCAGTTAAATTGCACTGAAAAATTTATATCAAATTTACAGTTACTTAAATGAAGAGCAGAAAGAGTTAAGGTAAGCAAGCGCTGCTTATCTTATCTCAATATGTAGTGACAAGAGCAAGTCAATCTGAAACAACTCTTCATGTGGATTTAACTACCCATAAGAATACTTTCAGCCAATGATGAGTATGAGGTAATTGCAAGAGGGTTATCCCTTTCTTTTAAAAAAAAATCTACTGTGCTTTAACCCTAAAATACACATACTTGTTGTGCATTTAAAGGATTTTTTCGATAAATAGCAAAGTAGCTCTCTATGGCTCCCTTCAAGTCCTTTCTTAATACATCTTTTTTGTCTACTGTAGCTGCAAACCCTTGGTGGCACACAGGTAGAGGCAGACAACTCATAGCCTTGAACAAGGGCTGCCTTGTCAGGTTAGAGACTATTGTGTCTCTGTTACTTCATGCTTCTTCTGTCAGCCCATAAACCCTCACATTTCCTTCCCTATCATGTGACTGTTCTTTGAACAGGAACCCTCTTCTGGTCATACATAAGACCCACTTGTAACAGGATTTACATTTTGTGGTAGAGAAGAAAACACAAGGTTCTGGGAGCGTCTGAAGCACAATGGAGGGATACTTCAGCCTGAGATATCCTGTGGAGTTTCCTGAGAAGCAGTCTTCACAGGCTGTGGGCTCAGTGATCCAGTCTTAAAGGTGACAAATTCCAGCCTCAAATTTATTTTCATGTTCCATCCTCTTCAAATTGCACACATTCTTCAACATCTACAAATACCAGTCTGAGATTTTTACCCAACAAAATCAAACATTCAAGGGAAGGAGCAAATGTAAATATAGAATGAAATGAAATGAAGTGAAACCGTTAAGTGACTCTAATCATGTCTTAATTGTGATCAGGAGCCCTAAACCTCAATTTGGCTACAGACAAAGGAATGAAAGTTTTTGTCCTTAAAATAAGGATAATATTTAGTGATATGTGTTGTGTAGTCATTATTCATAATAATCCAAATCATCTTCTTTCTTGATTGCTAGAAGCAAGTACAGATTTACTGCCTGTGTTTAGCATTCTACTTGTTCAGAGTGAATAGTGTTAGGTAATTAAGTACTCGTGTATGTTCCTGTAGGACCAGAAAAATAATGATTCTTTATCAAGATTTTAATTTTGCTGAAAAATTATAATTTTTGCATATTTGTCAATTTCACATTAATTTATATTACCAATTACAAAATAGACAAAATACTTCACTGAAAGATACTACCCATATAAATTCCAAACAGGATCCAAAGCAAGGAGAAGTTGCTGTTTAATGTTTTTATAGCAGCTGGTATGGGAGTCTGTTTTGGATTTGTGCTGAAAACAGTGCTGATAACACAGGGATCTTTTTGTTATTGCTGAGCAGAGCTTGCACAGCATCAAGACCTTTCTGCTTCTCACACCATCCCATGACTGGGGAGGCTGGGGGTGCACAAGAAGGAGGGAGGGGACACAGCCAGGACAGCTGACACCAGTTGATCACTGCTATGTGGTGTCATGCTCAGTGTATAAAGCTGAGGGAAGGAGAATGAAGGGGGAGATGTTTAGAATGGTGTCATTTGCTGTCCCAAGTCACTGTTACATGTGATGGAGCCTTGCTTTCCTGGGGATGGCTGAACACCTGCCTGCCCATGGGAAGCACTGAATGAATTCCTTGTTTTCCTTTGTACACATGGCTTTTGCTTTGCCTACTAAACTGTCTTTATCTACATCCATGAGTCATCTTGCTTTTACTCCCCTGATTCTCACACATTCTGCCAGCAGGAACAAGTATGGGAAACAGAGGGACAAGAGGATGAAAGGGGTGGTGACATGTTCACTGCTTCTCAGCATGCTTCTCTGGCCATGCCATGTGCCTGGTCACCATAGTGAGGTGGTATTTTGTCTTCTCACTAAAATACATTCCTAAGCAATTTCCTGGATGAGGAAGTGTCTATTCTGCAGGCACCTGTGGGCATGGGTGCCAGCAACTGGAGCAGGGACCGTGTGTCACAGGGGCCTGTCCATCCATGGTGCCAGAGACTGGCATGAGTGCAGGTGTAAAGCAAGTATGTGAGCACTAGCAAAGGTCATGCAGGACTAGGCAGCAAGCAGGAGTGTCACGGGAGATGAGGTTAGGTGCTTCTCTGAGTGAGCCCACAGGAGTTGGCTGCTAGAGGCTCTGGGGATCCAGGCCAGAAAGTGGGGGCTGGGGTCAGCTGAAAGACCCAGTTCCATCTGTATGTGTGTGAAGCAACTGGACACAAGAGGATCCAGGTGTCACTCACTTGGGGATCCCTAGTATGCTTATGTCCATGAGAAAGGCTGCAGGCACTGGGGGCTTGTGTGCAGAAGTGTTAGCAACTGTGTAAACTAAGGATCCAGGACCAGTTAGTGAGGGTCTCAGTTATTGGAGCAACCTATATTTTGTCTAAACATATAGATTTATTTCCTATCATTTATTTCCCATCAATTTCTTCATCCTGGTGAGCCAGAGACAGGAACAGTACAAGACCATTGGTGCAGCTTGTGCTTGGTGTGAGTGGTCTGTTTATCAGTATGGCCAGCTGTGTGCATAAGAATATGGGTGTGTGTGTTGTATTCATGTATCTGTGTATGTGCCTGTTGGGACTACATACTTGGTGTCACTCCTGGCTGGACCTGGGGGTGTGGAGCTGCAATGGCTTTCTCTTTAGTTGTACTACTCAATGTATCCTCTCCATTGTTGAAGAATGGCTAAGGGAACAGGGGCACAGCCCCCAGAGAGCATTGTGCGAGCAAGAGTCGAGCAAAGGCTTATGGGAGCTTTGAGCATATAACTAAGAAGTAGGCCTCAGGAGTTTAGCTTCTCAGCATTAGAAGTTATTTTTGCAGCATAATGTTGCAGCCAAAGGACAAGCTATCTGGGAAAGCTCAGCAGTGTTGCAAACCCAAGGATGAACTATTCCGGGAAAACAAAGAAGGATTCTCCAGAAAACAAAGACTTCTTCACAGCTGCAGCTGCAAGCAGACATAGTAAATAAATGTAACCTGTAGAGCTTAGGTAATGCTAAAATGAATAATAGGTATAGTTGTCCTGCAAGCTAAGAAAGTATACAAATGTAACTTTTAGTGTTTAGGTAATGGTAAAGAGAACAATAAGCACAGTTGTTCATGCACTGTATAAAAGGTGGATGATGGTTTACAATAAACGAGTCTTGCTGGACACCATCGGGTGCGCATTTCTCCCGTCGATCTCCCACACTCCATTATGAGGTTTTGATATCGTATGAACCCAATCTCATTGCAACCAACGAGTTTTTCTTTGCTATCAACAAAGAAATCTCACCCAGTCTCAAACTGCTTTGACTAGGAGAGAGTTTGTTTTCTTGTTCCAATTGAGAAGACCAAGAACCTCAAATACAGAATTTTTAATGGGGGAAAAATAATTCCTCATTTCTTGTATCCCTGAGTCTCTGGCAATTCCAGAAGGGCTAAAAAAAATTACTAGAAGTTTTGCATTAGTATATACCTGTTAAGCTGTATTTGAAATCAAAAAAGAATTGCCATAGGTTGAACTGTGCAAACAGTCCCACAGTAGAGTTACTAAGCACTGGTATCCACATATCTGAACTTTTCAAAAGGCCTAGGATGACCTGAGGAGAATATCCTCATTTTACCTCAATCAGTTTTGCCGCAATTGAAATATTGTTGTCCTAGTTCCACTGCAATTAAGAGTCTGCTCATTAGTCCCAGTGAAAATTTCTTCTCTTACAACACTCTTTGTGTACTGTAATAAATGATGAGAAGACTGCTCTGATATTGTATTCCTGTTTAATGGGGACCAATACACAGTGGGACACACAATATTCTCCTGGTGCTGCTGGAGTTGGAGGATCAGGCCACTGTGAACACAAGCAGCAGTTCAGGACAAGAAGTGTCTGATGTCCTATCAGCCTGGAATTGTGGGGCAGAATTTAAATAGGCAGAATCAGCCATCCAGACATATTAGAGTGGACCAGTGCAAAAAAACCCAAACACGCAGGCTTTTTTTCCTAGGGAAGATCTGGAGACATCTAAAAAGCTTTTGTAAAGGTTGTCAAAAAAAGTTGAACTTTGCTTCTGCTTGTAGACTCTAGATTTTCCTGAGGACATTTTAGGTTTCTGAGGTGCTGCACAGGTTCTACGATGAATTCAGGCATAAAATACGATAGTTAAAAATTTTAGTTTACCATTTCATTCTGCGTCCAGAGCCTATCTGAAAGTCACAGTGGGCTATCTAAAAAGACTTATTCAAGAAGATAATCATAGTTTTCTTAGCTAAAGTGTGTTACAAACCAGATCTCTACAACTTGGTAATTGACAGGTTCTGTGATGAGGTTAAACTCAACTTGGAAGTTCAGTGTGGACCAAAATGTATTCAAAAAATGTATTCAAAAAGTGCAACGTCAGTATTAATACAAAATATTACTCTTGCTTAACTCCATGTCCAAATATGATCTTTTAAAGTAGGTCCATATTACATGTATTGACACACTATTTACGATTTATTTATTGCTGATTGAATATAATAAGTAAAGTTGTCTTTAAGAGTACAAGTTGACATCAAAACTAAGGCTCTCAAATGGTTATGAGTAAATCTGATAAAATGCCTGCACATAGGTTTTTCTTGATTTCAGTAATTCACTGATCATTCCTGACTTCAGCTGAGCCTGCAAGAAATGCCCAGAGCTTCAGGATACAGCACTGTGAGAACCTTACAAGAAAGCAGGGTAGTTTCCTGAGACACAGCTCACTGGTCCCTCTCTTCTAAGCAGGAATCAGCAAATCTGTCCAAGTTTCTTCACCTTTACCCTGGAGCTCACACTGTGCCCCACAGCTAGAGCTCTTGCTCTGTCTCTCCCAGCTGACTCCTGCAGTGACCCATCAGTAAAGCAGGTTGGCTGACAGAGAGGAAGTAAGTTCGACCAGTCTGACAACTGAAATTGTTAATCAATGTCTTGAAAAGGCAACAGTTGTCCTATGGCCATCTGCACCAAAACCAAAATGAAATCACAGTGAATTGTGAATGCCCTCCAGGATTATATAGGTCACTTTACACTGTATGTAGGTAATGATGTAGGGAGGGAGAGAGAAATTAAAAGTGACACAGAAAGTAGTAAATTACTTCTTCACATTTCTCCTGCTCATTGCTCCTTCCCATCCCCAGCAGGTGCTTTGAGTACAGGCCTGTTCAGCTCCTGCTTCTGGTGTGACAGCCTTGTGACTTCAATCTGCAGGTCATGCAGAATGCACTGTGCTCCATTTATACCACCAGCTTTACCAGGGTACCTGGGCATGTATTACAGAGCACCTTCCTCTGGGACTGCCTTTCAATACTCAACAGACAATAAGCCAGGCTGTTGGTAATTTGACACTGAGGGGATACTTTTCTGTAGTGGTCTGAAGAGCAATTACCTTCCACCTCACTCCAGTGCCTGGAGACAGGAGGGAGCTCAGGGGGGAGGCATTGCCTGTGTAAGTGCTCAGTTCGCTTAGGCAAACTACCTCTGCTTAGTGTGTACAAGAAGGAGGTAGCTGCAAGCTTCATTCTGCTTTTCTCCCAGCTTCTCCCATGTCAGAGCAAGCCAGCCCTTCATACCTTGCAATGGAGTTCCTGAAGCCAGGTGTATTCAGAGACCTTAACAGTCAGAATCACTAATCACACCCTATTGCTTGCTTGCCTTCTAGGACTTTCTACTGTACTTGTCTCCATGCACCATCACTCACACTGAAAAGAGTGAAATTGAGAAAAGATGGTCTCAGTGGTTGCTAATGAAAAATTATGGAAGTGGTTACCAATAAAAGGAAACACATAATAGCACTTGTTAGACCTCTGCATATCTTGATGTACATTGATGGGACTAGTGACCCCATTTTAGGTTTCTCTAAGCCTGACATGGACTCAGTGCCATCAAGGTGCTTGGGCAGGAGAAGGAAGACATGCAGAGCAGACACTGTCAGAGGCACCATTTAATTTTGTCACCTTGGTGCTAGGGCACAGAGGCTACACATGTCACCTTCTGCTATTTAACAACTGCTCTGCTGTTTAACAACTGCTCTGCAGACAAGCAGCCTCTGCAATATCTCTCTTCTTTTTAATCAATATATATATTTAATTAGCAACTATACATTGAGTCACCTCAGGAAAGGGCAGTTATTTCTAGAATGCCTTTGGGCATAACAACCAGATATGTTTCCTTTAAAATATTTCTGTTCCACCTAGAGTGAAACTGAGCTCCATTCTCTTATCCTGTACTGACAGCTGTCTAAACTCTGTGTTCAAGTCACTATGCATCTGTATATTGTAAAGTGTGGCAAATTATTTTCCATTACCAGTGGAATGTGAAAGGTGCTGTTTTATTAGGCAACCTATTCTTCATTCTGTAAGCTATGGTTTATTAGCAGAAACAAGTGTAGGACATACAACTGACAGCAGTGAAAGCATTAGGTGAAATCAGATTGACCCTGGATTTAGTTTTAACCAGATTTAACAGAGACAGATAGTTTAGGCTAGTATTGGGGAGAACAAAAAAATTAAAGGATGACACTGATTCAAGAGCTAAAATTGCTTCCCCTGTTCCTGAAAGAAAACAAAAGCAAATTTTGTTGCAAGTCCCTTGTTCTCAGTAATATAATATTTCGTGGGAGAGATGGAAGAAAATGGAATACATATAAAAGTCCTCTGTGAAGGGTCAGGCTGAGTTTCACAGAATGAGAAAAAAAAAAACAGAAAGAAAGATGCAGTATCAAAGTACAGACTTGTAAGTTAGGTATAAGCTGAGATCCAAATGAGCTGTTATCCACCTATCAATAATGAGTTATGGAAAATAAAAGTAACATTGGGAATTACACACTGTTGGAGAATGGCTAAGAGAGCAGGGATATAATCCTGGGGAAGGCCAAAAAGAGATAGGCCACAGTCCCCTGGGAACGTACAGACACAGTCCTGGGAAGGCACCTGGGAATGCAGTGTACAGCAAGGCTCTGGAGATAGTAACTTATATATAGATAGGGAGTAACTCAGCTGGGCAGATGGCAGGGGTAACTCGTCCTTGAGGGTGAAACAAACAGGTTCAAGAAAAACAGCTAGGAATGCACCCAAGCCTGGGAAAGCAGGAGATAATCCTCACAGCTGCAGCTGTGAGTAAGGGGAGTACCTGAATGCTATCTTTAGAGCCTAGCCAATTAAAAATGATGGATAATTGCATGCCTGTCCTGCACTGTATAAGAAAGAGCCTGTTGGACAATAAAGATGGAGCTTGCTGTATCACCCACGCGGAGTTGGCCGCTTGCTTCCCCGCGCGGAACCTTCACCTTTCCTAACAACACACTCCTCTCACTTTTGGATGAAGTAAAGAGCTGACAGTATCTAAGGATAGGCCTTAAGATACAGAAGGATTGTCTGTTTTTTCAAGGTGCTATTTAAGGCCAAGCAAAGCCCACATGCAGATATTTGTGACTTTATTCTTGAAACACAGCCTGGTTGATGAGTAAAAGCTAACAAAGCAGAGGATCTTGTTCTGTTGCTGTGATCAGCTGCTGCATCTTCAGGCTAGGTTTCATCTAGGGACAAAAAACCCTCAGTCATGTCCCAAACATTAAAATGACTAGTGGGTAGTTTAAGGAATTGTCACATGAAAAGAGGAGATTTACTCAAACCCTTAGTGTTTGACTAGTCTGCTGGCACTCCAGGAAAGCCGAGACCTTCGTGCCCATCCAGCCTATCAGTGTCCTGTTTCAGGGACCCTTCACTGAGCAGTTCAGTTGGTCAGAGAGCAGTTTGACTAACTTGATCAGGGTCACACGCCAAACAGAGTGATCCCCTCCTGGGTCTTCACACCTTTATCCACCACCTCTACCCACTGCCAGCAGCTGCTAGTGCCCTTGAAGAATTCACACGAACAGTTTGCAGAATAACACTCTTTATTAATAAAATTGTGTCAGGTTCAAGGATTGCCGGTGATTGTATCTGACTGCAAAAATATATTCAAAGCAATATACTAATTCAAAGCAATATACTAACTAGACTTAATCCACAATAAAATTTAGCTTGAGATAATCATTCATCATGCATGGAGTACAGTCCTTGCCCAGTAGGCATCCCTATGGGGGAGAGGACAGGTTCGGCCTGTCAGCTGAACTCAGAAGTTACAATGAAGCCTTCCCCCCATTGTCCTCATTCTTAACTCACTTTTATCCTATGTCTTTATGTTTAGACGAGGCTTGAGGAACTTTAGTCACACATCTTCCTCAGTAAGGTGTGGTCATACCTTGGGGGAGGATATCTCAGTATAGTACCTGAGATAACCTTAGGATGGGCACAGGTGTCAGTCAGAAGAGAGTGATTTCACCATAGTTGCTGATTCTAAAGGACATCTTCCTTTATCTCCCCTGGTTTTCAGCTGCTGTGTACCTTATCAGCTAGAAAGTACCATTGAGTTGCTTCCTGTGCAAGGGTTTCAACAGAGCCTGGTGGTGATGTCTTCGCTCTGCTTCACCCTTGGTTTAGTTCCCCTTAGATGGTATTGTATGGGGATGGTCAGGTATGCTGACTGCATTCCATCCAGGCAGTAGCCAACTGTATTTCCCCCTATAACTTCCATACCATTATCTTTTTACCTTCAGTCAGATCTCTTCCCACAGGAATGTTCTTCAATTCAGAGCATGGTCAAAAAAAAAAGTTAAATTAGAAGATTAGGGTCACTGCAAAAGAAAAGGCTGTAGCAAATCACTTTACTACTAGGAAATCACTCTTCAGCAGTGAGCAAAATGTGCATTGAGCTAGCCTGCAATTAAGGTGGTACAGACACAAAAGGCAGAACACAATATTTAAGAACTATATAGGCAAATTTAGATCTATAGAGTAAAATTCTCCATAATGCCAAATATAACATTTCTAATTGCATTTTTCAAATTATTCTCACAGGTTTAATAATTTGCTTGTCATTAGCTAATTTCAGGAGGTTTGTATGTGTTTAATTAATAATTTATATGTGATAAATCACTGGTGTGGCAAAGTTTGCCAAAGGTTTAATCAAAATCATGCGACTAGATTTTATCTACTTGCAGATCTGTTCATGTGAGATAATACTCTTGTTTCTTTAAGAAAAAACACTTACTGTGACATAAGATGGGCATGTTCATGGAGCAGTTTGAGTAGACAGAGAAAACACATACTATGGCTCTATTTACGTCAAGAAATACTTTGTTAACATCCTAAGTCCCAAATAGGCAACAGTTTCCAGCTTACCTTCAGCTAAGACTCCAAAATACATCAAGTCATAATCTCTTGCTTCTTATTAGGTAATTTTGCTGTTTGATGTGATTAACTCTTTTCTTAGACTGAATCTGTTGTAGCTGTAATAAAAAGCTGCTGAGAGAGGAAATGTATCTCTGGATGTT
>NW_008673104.1:16730-33366 GCF_000695815.1 Acanthisitta chloris
TCAGCAGTGCATTGACTATGGGACTGTGCTAGGCTGTGACATGAGCTGCACATATAAGGAAGCAGTAAAGGAATGATAACCACTCTGCCATAGTGGGACAATCCTGGGAGATCTCTGTGGGATGACACCAACTATTAATATGGTGGGTTGATCCTGGCTGGCCACCAGGAGCCCACGGAAGTCACTCTGTCACTCTGTCCTCAAATGGACAGGGCAAGAAAATATGTGCTAGGCTGTGACATGAGCTGCACATATAAGGAAGCAGTAAAGGAATGATAACCACTCTGCCATAGTGGGACAATCCTGGGAGATCTCTGTGGGATGACACCAACTATTAATATGGTGGGTTGATCCTGGCTGGCCACCAGGAGCCCACGGAAGTCACTCTGTCACTCTGTCCTCAAATGGACAGGGCAAGAAAATACAACAAAAGGCTCCTGTGTTGAGATAAGGACAGGGAGAGATCACTCAGCAATTAATGTCATGGGCAAACCAGACTTGACATGTGGGAAATTAATACAATTTATTACAAATCAAATCATAATAGGATAAGGAAAAATAAGAATAAAACTTAAAACACTTTCCCTCCACACCCTCTTCTTTCTGGGCTCAACTTCACTCCCAATTTCTCTGCCTTCTTCCCCCAAGTAGTACAAGAAGACAGGGAACTGGGGCTGTGGTCAGGACATTGCACACTGTCTCTGCCACTCATTTCTCCTCACACTCTTGCCCTGCTCCACTGTGAGGTCCCACTCAGAGAAGACTCGTGGGAATTCCTTCGATGTGAGTCCCATGGGCTGCAGTTCTTCATGAACTGCTCCAGTGTGGGTCCTTTCTGCTGGCTGCATACTTCAGGAACAGATCCATCCAGTGTGGGTACCCCATGGGATCACAAATCCTGCCAGCAAACCTGTTCCAGCATATTCAGGGACCACAGGTGCTTCCAGGATTCTCTTCCAACTTAGGGTCTATACGTGGTCACAGAATCCTTCAGAGGCTCCAGGATGGGGTTCTACATAGGCTGCAAGTGTATATATGCTCCACCATGAACCTCCTTGGGCTGCAGGGCAGAGCCTGCCTCACCGTGGTCTTCACCACAGGCTGCAGGGAAATCTCTGCTCTGGTACAACGAGCAATTCCTCTCCCTTCTTCTGCACTAACTGTGGTGCCTGCAGAGCTGTTTCTCTCCCATATTCTCACTCCTCTTTCTGGCTGCAGTTGCTGTTGCCCAGTAATGTTTTCTGCCCTGCTTAATTATGTTATCCCAGAGGTGATACCACACTCGTTGATGGGCTTGGTCTTGGCCAGTGACAGATCTGACTTGGAGCTGGCTGGCATTGACTCTGTCATACACAGGGGAAACTTCTGGTAGCTTCTCACAGAAGTCACCCCCACAGCTCCCTGATACCAACTCTTGTCTTGCAAAACCCATACACTTTGATTTTTATTTTATTTTGTTTTGCTACTTTGAGAAAAATCAGGTTTCAGATGAAGACTTTAGAGAAAACATAAAATTAGGTTAGCCTGGATTGCAAGTTACTATCCCGAAGGGTTTCATTTGGCCTTCTGAGGTAAGATGACATGTGTATGTGGTGAACATGGTGTGTGCACAACTTTTACACTGACAAAATTTCCTTGTGTATATGTCATATTTGGTTCATCATTAACATGGGATACACCAAAAAAACCCATGCGTGGGTGGTGTTCATTTGCTACTGAAGTAATAATTTGGTAGAAGTAGCATATGTTAACCATAGCATCAGTTTAAATTGCAGCAGTTTTAGGGAAATGGTGCATTCAGAGAACTTAGGAAAGCCAATCCATATGAGTCACTTCCAGGAGATGGTGCTATTCTCAAGCCTTTTGCTGCCTCTCAGGCAACAGACTCAGAGCACCTCCTGCCTTTTCCTGCTAAGTTCGAAGTTTGTATGATTAAAATAAAAATTAAAATAACCACCGATTTGATTGGGTTCTTGAACTGCAAGATTCCATGTTGAAGGGTCCACACTGTCGAACTCCCCTGAAGAGATGCCCTATGCCATCAGCTTGCAGCAGTCCCTGCTGGCTGTGGAGGAGGCTTTCTGCACCCCAGTGAAGGGAATCAGTTTCCACCAGAAAGGGAGTCAAGGGAATGAGCCTCCGGGTTTTTTTGCTTTTCTTCTCCAGAATCAAACCCTCATGTCTTCTTTTGAACAAGAAATTTAAGCCCAGATATGCAATGTGAGTGGGACACTCAGTCTCACAGCATCACAACTATAACCTCTGCAGAGGACACTTCAGGTTCCAGTTCAGTTCCCAAACAAATGCCCATGAGAACTGATGGTTTCCAACTGGAAGTCTTAACAGGCAGCATTTTGGGAAGGGAGTTGCTGAAAATAACCTGAAGAGGTGATGCCATACAAAAGAGTGCATCTCAAAACCTTGTCTGCATTAAGCCTTCACTGCCTATGCTGTGCTATGGGTCTCTCCTGTGTGTCCAACGCAGCTTCTGGGATCAGGATGTCCTTTCTTTCAATGCCAAATGGCTACTGCTCAGATGAGTTACAGAAGACTCAGCTCCTATTCTCACTTTTTGCTGAGGATAGTACACCACACAGGTTTCTCCAAAGTGCCCTAGACACCTACTACAGCCTGGTTTTCAAGTGAGAAGCTGTTTTGTATCCTGTTTTAAAACAAGCAACAGTTGTGACAGAGGCTAAAGCTAGAGGTTAGGGAATCAACTGGAAATTAGAGATTCAGTTATTGAAACTGCTCAGGTAGACTTTGGAGTATGGATGCCCATTACCAGAGAAGGACCCAAACCACCTGTCTGTAGTCCTGCTCAGCCTACATCACTCTACATCTTATTTATTTTTCACCAGCATCATGGCTTCATGTGGAGAGTTAGGTCATTTTCCCCAGCTTTCCCTTCAAGTCAATGAACCTGTCTTGGTGGTTAGAGCAAATCTGCCAGGCAGACATGGGAAGTGAGACCAAACCTCTCACCTCAAGCCATGAAGACAACAAATGTCTTGCCTCACCCAATGCTCCTGCAAGAAGAATCTGCATTTTACATGGAGGCCAATGCAGCAGGTGTCTCTGAGCACACCTGAGAAATGGTCCTTAAAAAGGAAACAGCAGGTTTGCAATCCCAACAGGCTTAGTCTTCAGCTGTAAGATGATCCATGCAGCAGCAGGAACCGAGAGCCTCTAGGTATGCCTGGGAGAAGTCTTCAGGCATCAAAGGAATTTGAATGTCAAAATCCCAGATGCTGGTAGGCTCAGACAGTAAACAAGGCAGCAGGCAGACTTTGGTTGACACCACCTAAACCTTTTGATCTCTCTGAGACTTGATTTTCAGATGTAAAAAAGAAAGCAATGTTTATCTTAGGGCTGCAAGCCATGCTTGAATAAGGTACCAATCCTACGAAAGTCACTGAACTGCTCAAGTAAATGAGGTGGCAGAACTGGGTCCAAATTGTGGGCTTGGTGGGGAACAGAGCCCCATGAGTTTCATTTGCCAGCAGCATTCAGTCTCTGAAGGATGAACTGTATGTAGTTTCACCTAAAGATGAAAGGTCACAAGCATTATTTTTGTTTAAAGAAAAACACTATCAAACACCAACAGCTTTTTTTTTTAATATAAGAAGTCCAAGGACTTTAATTCATGATTGTATTTAAAATAGGTTAAATTGTCATTTTTGGCTAAGGAGATTTCACCAAGGCCCAGTGTTAGAACAAAATTCTGAAATATGCATGTAGTTCATGAACATTTAATGCCTCCTGGCTGACCATTTTTGGAGGAAATAAACACAGATGGTCTGGTGTTCTCCTGGTTACCTTTTTTTTGTTATATTCATTACTTTTTTTTTGTTTTGCTGCTGCTTCTTTTTTATGTATAACAGACATTCTTGTCTTCTGTTCCTCTAATTACAAAACCACACTGAAGACTTAAACATGGTTTAGTTTAGGTGTGTTGTAATTTGTCTTCTTTGGATCCTTGGTAGACAAAACCTTCTCAACTGGTTTTGGCACTAGTTTAGAAAAACCTCTTTACTCTGGTAGAATATTTAAGCATATGCTTCAGTTTTAAAGTATATTTGAGGCCTGTTGTAGTTGTGGTCAAGCACTTCCCTGATGATGTAAGTTAAAGAATTGGGGTGTTTAGCTGATTTGTATTTTACTTGCCAAGGAAGTTTTGTCTGCAAAACAATTTCTTTGTCTGCAACAAGAAGCTGTAAACAGTGAATTAGTGAATCAATGGTATTTTAGACCAGGAAGATGCTCTGAATTACATTTTTCAGCTTTTGGAATATTGCATTAAGGCCTGCAAATGAGTCATTGGGGAAACAAGAATGGATCATAAAAATCCATTACGAATATAGTAGTTGCATTGGGTTTTAGTGTTGTAAAAGAATAGTTTCCCTGCTTGGTTGAAGACTTACTGAAAAAGAGAGTACAGAAGCATATTTAATCCTGTTCCATTGCTTCTTACACCATTTGTGGATATGCAAACAAAATAAGAGATTGTTTTGTGTAATTAGTTCAATGTGCTTAAATTCATCCATGTAGTCACTCCATTGACTTCAAAATAAGGACTGCATTTGGCTGTGTATCAACAATAGAGCAGTGGATAAATGAGCAGAGCTTTTGGCTTTTTTTTCTGCTCTGTTCTGGAGAAATTAAAGAACAAATGAGTTTATTGTTTATTATTGATGTGGCTACCAGATGGAAAACATTATAGCCACCCTGCATGAAGTTCATTTATGGTACTAAGAAGTAATAAAAAAAATAATTAACTAGTGTCTCTATCAAAGAACTTCAGCAAAAAATGGGAATCATATGAAAGAAATGTTTGCAGCAGATGTCTGTTAAATATTACATGTAACATTCATATGCAAGCATTACAGCTCCAGTATTGCAATGGGCAACACTAAAGACAATATCTCTACCTGCACAAACCTCTTGGGTCACTCTGCACCCAGACAGTGTGGAGGTACTGGAAAGACACAGTGCCTACCCAAATTACGGCCTCCACCTTCCCCTCCTGACTGGGCATTTTCTGCCAGTTAACCCCAATTTATATATTGGTCTAGTAAGAAAATAGGACTTCCATTAAAATAAGGATATCCACTGATGTGGGAGATCTTGAGACATCTACTCTTTATGCTGTTAGGCTAAAATATCTTTGCAAAATTGGCCCTGTTTTCACTGAAGCTTCATGGAGATTCAGGTGCAGCTTCCATTGAACTTCAATATAATTAAGTTCCTTTGAAAATTCCATCTAAAGTTTTTCCACTGATCGTGGAAACAAGTTTGATGAACTACAGATTTGTGTACAAGAAAATAGATACAAAAAATTTTTTCCATTCAATGAATCCACTACTCTCCTAATCCTACTGTAAGATGCATATTTGTGCAACTGAATGAAATCAGAGCCAGCCAAGCCCTTAATAAAAAAAACCAAATCTGTATTTTTAGTTGTTAATCTTCATTGTGTCCTGACAGAATGCTGCTCATTAGCTCCTTATTTTGGGGCTTGTACATAAAGAATCAAAGCTAAATCCAGAAATTCTGACTAGCTAAATAGCAGCAAAATATATTGTAAATGGAAAAATTTTGGGTTGGAATGGACCAGTAAGAGCCATCTAGTCCAAACCCTGCTCTAAGCATGTCTAAGCAGATCACACTGTGCAAGGCATTGTAAAGTTTTTAATACCTCCAAGGATGGAGGCTAAATCTCTTTTGACAACCTGATCCTGCACTTGACCACCCTTGTAATGCAATTTTTTGTGTTATACCCAATAAGAATTTATTGTACCTAACTTGTGTCCATTGCTTCTTGGCCCATCACTGTGCACTATGCAAGAAAAATCTGTCTCTGTCTTCTCCATAGTGACCCATTGGGTAGCTGAAGAGAGGAAAAAGGTGCTCTCTTTGCCTGCTGTTCTTCCGACTAAACAGATCTAAGTCTCGTATGCCATGTTCCTCTTGCCCCAAGCAAATATGTGAAAACTGCAGAACTGTTTTCATTTTCCATCTTTGCACTCTTTGCTCCCTCCACTGTGCTGCCAGCCAGGTTCTTCACATGCCTCCACATACCAAACACCTTTCTGCCTTTCTGCTTATGTAGTCCTGTTCCCCAAAGCACATCTGCATAGAATGGTAAGGGATTGGAATGGACTTTAAAGTCCCTCTAGTCCCAACACACCTGCCATGGGCAGCAACACCTCCCACTAGATAAGATTGTTTAAGGCCTTATCTTACTCTATTAAATAAATTAAGGAGAAACATAAGCACACCCTCCTCCTCTTGTTTCAAGTTTCAGACACAGGCTAATGTACCTGGTGTGGAGACGCTCTGCTAACGCATGTGACAGTGTGAGTCCAGCGCTGTGTCTGAGCTAAGAGATCTTTTCATGGCCTGGAAGGAGGTGCACTCCCAAGGCTCTCAAAGTCCTGTCAGTCTTCCTTGGCATAGGTCAGTCCTCATCAAGGTGGAGCCACTCCTGCCCTCAATCCCTCTGCTCCATAGACATGGACACCAACGCTCTTCTGAACTGGCCAGCGTTTGAACACAGTGTGATGCAAGGAGGGAAAGCCTTTGTGAAAAGCAACAAATATGGTCAGATTTGTATTGGAATGCTGAGGTTTGGCAGCATTGACTGCACTTGAAGCTTCACAGAGCAGAGCTCACAAGTGAACCTTACTACTGGCTCCAGGCTCCATAAGCTTAATAGAAAAGGTTGCCATAACAGACTATTGCTCCCCACAGCTGGAGCTCCAACACAGCATACATCAAATCATGCAAACTATTCCATGACTGGAGAAAGTGTAGCAGACCATTATGGATGATCTCTGGAGGCCAGAACCCCTGCTGTGTGTTTGAGGACCCTCAAAACACGGTTACACAGGGTAGAACTATCAAAAAAGTCTTCAAGCAGTGGAGTATTCCTTATCCTTTTAATTAACTGATGGGTATGAAATGTGCCAAGACAGGAGGACAACCCTATGCTCCTCTTGGATTCATTCATTCTATAGAGTCTTATAGAAAGACTGTCATTCTACATGAGGAGTTCGAAATTAGTTTTAATTGCATGAACTACATTTCAACAATGATGTCTGTTCTGCAGTTACTTTACAAACTTCATACGTTACCTCCATCTCTACCCTGCTGAAGCTGGGCTGAGCTTTGCTCTCATTGTGGTGACCAGGGCACTAGTTGTACAGACTGGGACCAGTAACATCACATGAGACTCACTCATAAAGCTCCTTTTAATCTCATCTCATGAAGTTATTGCCATCTTCATGTCACACATCAGGCAGTGCTGCCATCTGTTCAGCTCTGCTGGTGCAAAAATGGCTTTAAACCAGCAGGTGGTGGGGTCTGAGTGTACAAGCTTGGTTTGACATCAAGATGCAGAGAAGAGGGAGTCTCTCTGTGCTGCTCCTGCCCTGTCAGAACATTGTCTGTTGTACCTCACTCTCTTAACAAGTTAAGCAAATTCAGCACAATGTCAAAACATCACTATTTTCTTCAATAAAAACTAAATCTACTTCCCTAGCTGTTTTTGTTTCATTGCTTTCATCTTTCATTGCAAGCTTGTGTGAAAGGGCACCACACAGTTCCTGGAAAGCTAAAGCTACACAGGTACAATTGCTCATAATTTCATGAGACATGTATCAGGCAGTCAGCTTTTATGGTGGAAAATATTTTAACTGAGTTTTTTTAAAGTATGTGTGCATTCTCTGCTGTAAATCAAACCACAAGCCAGTATATAATTTCTGATAGGATGACAGAAATGGTAATGGATGTACTGAACTCAGAAAATGAACTAGCCACCAGGGGACAGCAGAAATCCTACTATTATGGCGTATAATAAATAGTATGCAGCTAAAACACAGCGAATAGGTGTCAGCCTCAAATATATTGTGGTATCTGTCTGGACTAAGATGTCTCTCAGTTTTCACTGGGGAGCAGTCCATCAAATTTAGTTAGCTGGGTGGTATAACTAAGAATTCTTTAAGACACTGCAATATATATGCGATAATGAATGCTGCAAATCTGTACAAAAATAACTTGCAAAATTAACTGTGCCCAATTTTACCAGAGACAAAATTCTTTCTTCCAAACCACCTGAACAGAAAAAGAAAAATTAATGTAGATTAATTACTGTAAATTAAATTAGCATGAATAAATGAACGGTATCCAGAGAGAGTGAAAAGTTTGAGTAGATTTAAACACAATAATCTGAATATGTTTGTGGACACAAGGTTTTTTAGAAGAGTCATTCTTCTAAACTATTCAGTTGTGTCACGCTGTTGTTGGTGGAATACAACAGCAGAAGGTCATAATCTCCTGATAAAAATTTCCATCAAGTTCAGCTGCTTCTCTGTTCAGAATTGAGATATATTTTTCTCCACCAGCGCAGAAAACCTAAAAAGGTCACACAAGTTGATAAATGCAGTTCATGACACAAGTGCTGTTAGAGGCTGGTGTTACACTCTGAGCTCTCATCCTCCAGCTAATGCAAACCTGTGTGCCCTTTGCTGCCCTTTGCTGCCCTTTTCTGCTCAGGTCCCTTCCCCCAGAAAGGAGTTGGTCCAGGGCTGTTCAAGACTCTTTCTAAAGACATGCTTGGACCAAGATTCACTTTAATTGGTGAAATGTTTCATTTCTCTGTAATGAATGTTTAAACAATGAGGCCTTTGCTAATGCATTTTGCAGCTGCATACTAAGATCAATGCCAAGACAGTACCACAAGCATAGTCTGAAACCAACAGACGATAAATAATCTATTGCTGCTCTCGTTATCAGATATTGGCTTGCAACCTAATAGCTTTTACAGTCTCCCATTAGTCTTGCTGGCCATTCATTTCATCTCTGTGAAGAGGTACTGTGCAAAACGAAGAGGGACAGTCTGGTCTGGACAGTTCCTCTCATATCAAGGAGGTTTATCTTTCCAGTCTGACCAGGGGACTCTCAGTGAACAGCACTGTAGAATATACCCATTGGGACACACACCCATGTCAGCAAACAGAATAAATATACACAAATCTCCATTTCCCACCAACAGGTTCAAGACTAAAAACCTATCCAGTCCCTCCTAGTCACAAGAGAATGACTTAAAGTGATATAAAACGACAAGAAAAGGAATATTGATTCCTGCTCTGGGCTCTGTGAGCCCTCTGCCTTTGGCATTTCAAGTCCTCCTGCACAAGTCAGGAGGTTCCACATGGCTGTCACATCTGAGGCTTTAATTAGCACCTCTGTGAATGACCATTTTTTCCATCAGTTTAACACTAAATTAATGACACTGAAAAAATCCTTTGAAAATACTAAGGTGCCTTTTTGTGCAGAGTGCATGCTTATATGTAATCTAAATTAAGTCTTAAATTTTACATGGAATATGTTAAAAAAGATTGCTTTTCCTTATAACTGTAGTTGTATAGTATAAACTTAACCTTACAAGACAGATGATAAGGAGTAGGGAATCTCTCCTGAAACCCTGATACAATACTGTGATCGTAAAGACATTTTTGTAGGTGGGGAATTGGCAGGTACAAGGAGTGCATCTAAGATCTTATGACATCTCCCTGTTAGAGCGAGTCCAGAGGAGGCCACCAAGATGATTAGAGGGAGGGAGCACCTGTCCTGTGAGGAAAGGCTGACAAAATTGGAATTGTTCAGCCTGGAGAAGAGAAGTCTTTGGGGTTACCTAATTGCAGCCTTTCCAGTACCTGAAGGGAGCCTAATAGAAAAATGGAGAGGGACTTTTTACAGGAGCATCTAGTCACAGGACAAGGGGGAATGATTTCAAACTGGAAAAGAGTAAGTTTAGATTAGATATTAGGAAAGGAATTCTTGGCTGTGAGGATGGTGAGGCACTGGATTGGATTGCCCAGAGAAATAGTGGATGCCCCATCCCTGGCAGTGTTCAAGGTGATGTTGGATAGCCTAGTGGGAAAGGTCCCTGCCCATGGCAGTGGGGTTGGAACTAAATGATCTTTAAGGTCAATTCCAATCCAAATCATTCTATGATTCTATGATTTTCATAGCCATCTCCTTTGCTCCAGCTGCAGCAGCTCCCAAACCCAGCAGCTTGTTATATATAAATCCCCCACATCTGTCTGAGAGCTCCTGCGATGTTGGATAGCCTAGTGGGAAAGGTCCCTGCCCATGGCAGTGGGGTTGGAACTAAATGATCTTTAAGGTCAATTCCAATCCAAATCATTCTATGATTCTATGATTTTCATAGCCATCTCCTTTGCTCCAGCTGCAGCAGCTCCCAAACCCAGCAGCTTGTTATATATAAATCCCCCACATCTGTCTGAGAGCTCCTGCTGCTGCACACTTATCATTGCATATGATACAAGACTTATCTCAGTGAAATGTTCGGTCTTGAAAATGAAACTTAGATGTGATATCAATTGATATTTGATGCATTTACAAAGGCACGAGGTGATACCAAAAACAGGGGCAGAGAATAATCTAGAAACACTCACAGCATGCACCAGATAAGTAAAGAGATACTGGTAGGCTCTCCAGCTGTATAAGAAGCATATGCCAAAATATAAAGGATTGTCTGGATCAATCCTCTTTCTGAATAAGAGAAATTGTATGAGCAAGACTTTTATTGTACCAAGAGCATCCATGCAACTTTTTTCATTGGAATAAACATGTTTAAATATAACTTAAAATTATGCCCCTAGCCAATAGTTCAATCTGGTAAAAGCCTGGACTTTTTCTGTGTAGTTCCTCACAAAGAAAGAATGTTCCTTTTTGAAAACCTCCGCATCATATAGTCTGTTTGCTTCAATGCCCCCTTAATGTCCTCTTCTAACTGTATTATAATTCTATATGATGATTTCATCCAGAGTTTAAAAGGGGCAGAGTTCTATGAAATTTTTACACTCCTACGCAAAATTAATAGAAACAGAAAAAACACTGGTCAGTCTGTCATCTCTGTAGGTACTGCCTACTTGTGCAGCAGTTTTCAAATCAGCCATAGGTGGATCAGAAAGGGACATGAGCAGAAAATGAAGGAGTGACAGCAGTGGCAAGAAGGGAAGAAGCTGAAGATGGTGGTGAGGTCTAGAAGCATGGGAAGGATCTACACTGCCTTGGGAGTAGGGTGCTGGTGATGTGAGGAAAGCTGGAGAGGGACAGAAATCTGGAGGAAACCCATCCTCTCTAATTCCTCTGCTCATGGAATCACTTTATACAAGTGTAACTATTTGAAAAGTTGCTAGACCATCCTTGGAGAGATGAACTAACTTTCCAGGATTCTGAGAGATATTTGGACACTTGGAGATAAAAAGACATTAAATTAAAAAAACCCACCTGCACCATTTTTAAGTTTCGGGGTTTTTTGATCACAGCAAAGGGCTCATAATTTACCATTTTTTTGTGCCACACAGACACACTGATGGAAGAGAATGTTGTTTCTTGGTTTTGTACTTTCCACATGTCCTCCCAGACTTTCTATACATCTGCTACAAAGTGCAGCTATATCAGATGCCACAAGAAGTCATCTGATAAAAGCTTCCTGACACTCGAGCAAATAGGGACAGGAAGAAGATTATCTAGCTCTGAGAATATTAGGCAGCTCTGT
Source organism: Acanthisitta chloris (assembly GCF_000695815.1). Classification (NCBI taxonomy): domain Eukaryota; kingdom Metazoa; phylum Chordata; class Aves; order Passeriformes; family Acanthisittidae; genus Acanthisitta; species Acanthisitta chloris. Next base: position 28,324 of record NW_008673104.1, read on the forward strand.
TTCACTGTGTTTGGAAGAGACAATACGAATTCAGATGTGGAGGCTACAAGAGAAGCCCGAACACAAGAAGTTATTCTCCTGATCCACAAAATCTAACCCTACATACACAGTCAGCAACTGGATACACCATATATACATGGGAGGGGGTGCGAGAAGGGTATGAGGGATATCTGAAGGAAGTGAGGGTACTATATATCACTGAGGTACTGGAAAGCAAGGAGTATATATGTGGGAGGTGGAATGGAGGCAGCAGGATGAAAAGGGCATCAGGGGCATGAGGGAATCCTGGCTGTGCTCCTCCTACAGAACATGAGAATCCATAGACTACTCTGCCAAATTAAGCCAGTGATGAACATGTTAGGACATTGGCAGCATTCTTCATCTTTTTTTCAAATATTTATGCTGAGAGCTTTTACTCTAAGACAAGAAAATGCCTAGAAGATAGACCCTAGAGGAAATCTCCAATGTTTTACTAACTTTTTGCATCTGAACACTATTGAATATTGAACTGCTCAAGATTAACTTACCTTTCACTGTGAACATCATGATCTATAGTTAAGATGTTCTAAAAAGTTCCTAGCTACAAGTCTCATTTGATCAATGAAGCATCATTCTTTTTTTTATAGTGCTTAAGACTTTACTGTACGTGCTGTGAGCCAACCATTAAGCCTTGGTCTTAAAGAATTAATGAAGAGATTGACCTTTATTATGGTAAAAGGTTCAATCTTAAATATAGTGATTCTACAAGTAAACTTCATCTCAGCTCAACATTCATTCAAGTTAACATTGAGGTTACCCATTTCATTTATCACATATTTCTTCATAGTAAATATAGTATGAATGGTAGCAGAAAAGTACTTAAACTAGTAGAAAAATTCTTAAATTATTAAGTGGAATATCTCAAGAGATTTCAATATATAGACAAAGTGTAAAGCCCTGATAACACAGAATCATAGAATCAACCAGGTTTGAAAAGACCTCAAAGATCATCAAGTCCAAGCCTACCATTATTACTAGACCATGGCACTAAGTGCCACATCCAGTCTCATCTTGAAAACCTCCAGGGATGGTGAATCCACCACCTCCCTGGGCAGCACATTCCAATGCCTGAGCACTCTCTCCAGAAAAAATCTCTCCCACGAACACAGGCACAACCTGTGAGATACAGTCAGTCATACTGCAATGGTTCATGCGTTCCTAACTTTTTCTATATTTTCTTCTGCTTCTGCTTCCAAAATCTAATCTGAAATTTCCTGTCTTCTCATCTTATGCCATCCAAAACTCTCAACAGACCAGTTCTATAAACAAATTGATCTTTGTCTTTTACCTTCCTGGCAAAACTTATGACAGGTGACCATACCAGAGAAACTTTTACACACAGTCCAAGAAAAAGGAGACTTATTTTAATTTATCATTTTAAATCTTATAGAAACTTTGATCAAATTCACAGATTCAAACATTATTATGATGTGATCTCTTCTACAAGGCAAGATTCCACAAGTATCTAGCAATCCAAAACCTTCTCACTAAATTATAACATTTTTTTTCTAAGTGTGAAGCTCACAAATGGGAATAAAAAAGTTTCCTTTGGGAGAGCAGAAGATTACATAGGGGTGTTCAAATAGTTAATTGTTCTCACTGGTAAGAGCAAGCTGCCAGTCCTACCTTCTCCCTCCTCCACTCCTCTCTAGAATTTCTCTGACCCCACTTTCAGCCCTTGTTATGAGTTGACTGTTAAACTCTTACCTGATCTAATCGTTAGACAAGTTTGATTATGTCAGTCTATTTTTCTGTCACATTACAGGTCTGTACTGCATTTTTTTTACGAACAACATACCGAACCTCCTTATGAAGAGAGTTCATTTCCCTAGAAACATGTCACAGGATCTTTAAAGACATGTGGTCATCTTTTTCCTCTCTGGAGTTTCAAGATTAATTTTTTAATGTACTCAAAATATGAGCCATTAGTCAACAGAGGTCAGCCTGTCCCAATGTCTAAATAATAGTTCTTGTGAGATAGTGAAAATTGCTCTTTTCCAAGGACTAAGAAAGGAAGGGTTCTGGTAAATATTTTGTAGTGATTGCGTATTCTCTCTATTTCAAATGGACCTGAAGTTTTATTATGACTTACCTCATTATGAATCTTTATTCAATTGCATTGCAGCCAAAAGGTCATTGTGATCACACTGGGCTTATATAGGCTCAGGAAACACAGCTATTTATTGTCTGTGCTCAGGAATTACTTTTGGACAGACTTTTGAGGACGATAAATTGAATGAATGGAAATAATTTAGAAAACAAACAGAGGAGAAAATGTAGCTCCAAATCAAATAAAAGCTCCATGGAGCTTTAAACTGATGGCAGACAGTTTGGGCTGGGCAACTTTTGTCTTTGCTATGTCAAACACAATAATTTTAGGTCAGCTGTTCTGACACAATCTCCTCAATGTTGCCAGCAGCTCTGTGTGATTATCGTACCTGCAATCAGACAGTTATATCTGAGATTGTACTTCTCTGTCTAATAAGGTATGCAATAGCCAGTCTGAGCTCTACTCACAGTGCAGGTCGACCTGACCATAACACACATAGGGAAGAAATAGGTAACTTTTTATTTTCTGTCTCAAGAGAGAATGACTTCGGGGAATTCATATGTAGTAGCAATCAAGGAAATAAGGTCCTCACCAGCCATGTAACCTCTCGAATAATTAACACGATCAGTGGATCAGCACTGAACGAACTCCTGAGATGCAATATGCAGTAATGCAGCTGCAAAGGCCTAAAAATATTCAGAGGTTTCTGCATGCAGCCAGTCGATGTATCTTCTCCCTCTCAGTGGCACAGTTGCTGACCTTCTAGCACAACTGCCAAGGAGCTAATTCCTTTTACCCTGACCATTTACAGCTTTCAGGACTGAATTTTAAAGCCAGTTGAAAGATTTAGAGACAAAAGCCCTACTGACTTCCAGAAGACCTTATGTTCTCATCATAAATCCCCCAAATGCTTCTGAAAGTCTCCCAGCAAGCAGTTTTTCCATGTCTGAAATACTAAGCCAGTGAATCAGAACAGTGTTGACATCAGAATATGTCAGGTCTCCAAACAGTGAGTGTCTAAATACATTTAAGTATGCAGTTCCCAGCTCCTGATAGCCAGTTCCTTGTCTCTGACTTGTTTTTCCTATAAAAGAATGCTGAAGTACTGGATTCTAAAAGGTATCTGTCCCCTAGTCAGTTCTGTCTGGCCTTCACACCCATGAATGTGCTTCTTAGATGGGGCATGTCACCTCTGTCAAAAGAGGACATTGACCTGAGATATGAATGCATTGGGAGGGAGGGGTTTATGGGCCCTACTCTCTCTTCAGGGACACCATAGGAGAAGAAAAGATGGGAGGAACAAAAGATGTCAGGGCCATCAACACAGTCTCCCCCAAGCATGGGAAAATGTATGAGGCAATTGATTCAGAAAAGCTACACCTACCAGACATCTGCTATCCCCATTCCCAGGGGGTTCCAAACACTGCCTAATGCTTGTCAAAGGTGACCCAAAAGGAACAGAAGCATAGGAGTGTAAAAGCTGGCAGGGCTAAATCTCATGGTTTAATAATAACAATAATCTCATCCCTTGGTTTAATACTAATAAAGCTCACAGAACTGATCATCAACAACTTTGTACTCCTAGTCTCATGACACCTCACCAGTGCACCAGTACAGTACTTCTGTGAAAAGGGTAACATGTTTATTTTGCAAAGAAATATGTTGAGACACTGTATTGGTTTCTCACAAGAAAAATGTGTTTCCTAGCATTCAGGCAGAATCTCTTGTGTCTCAATTTGTGAATACTCCCTTGGTGAATCCATGCTGACTACTCATGATGACTTTTTTGTTCTTCATGTGCTTGGAAGTGGTTTCCAGGACTATCTGTTCCATCACCTTCCCAGGAATCAAGGAGAGGCTGACTGACCTGTAGTTTTTATTTCTAGTGATGTCACAGACCCTCAGTGACATCAACAGACTTTAGTTCAAATCATAAAGAAGCTGAGAATAGACCCAGGAAGCTTACATTTTAGTGTTAGCCACCAAATGCACATCTTAATGTTATTGTGATGATCTGCACTGAGCCAGTAGTTGCTTTCTGGATGCAGGACAAGTAGAGTGTTTGTTTGAACAGCTGGGTAGTGAACTGCCTTCCAGTATCACCTTTGAGGAAATGAGAAACAAAAAGGATGTACTAAAACACTCATGCTACTAAAAGACATGAGTGTCTCTTACTACAAACAGCAAGCCTGCCACAGTATGCAGTTCAGAAGGATTTCCGTACTCTCTGACTAGTGCTTAAACTCAGATATTTCTCTCCAAAGTACAAAAAATTCTCTCTGCAGTTGGCTGGCTTTCTACTGTTCTTCTTCTTTTGGTCTGATTGCACATTATCTCTCACTTGCATTCCCTCCTCCTTTTTCCTAACCCTGCAGTGAACAGACACACTCTCTCCCTCATATCCTTTTTGCAAGCCTCCTGGTATTCAGCGTCTTCTATTAAAATCTCATCTAACTTCATAATTTTTTCAATACAAAAGGGAAAAATCTATTTTCTTTCCATTGCACTAATTTATTTCTTGACTACAGGCATCATTCAAAAACGTTGTCCAATTGTACAAGACCGAGATTGAAATTCAACTTGCACATCACATGTACAACCCTGTCTGGGTTGTGTGAGAGGGAAGAGATACTAAATATAGAAATTAAATACCTTCCATAGTTCATCTAGATAAAATTAAAATTTTAATATTGAAATTAAATATCTAATGTGGCATTTAATCAGTATACTAATGGGATCACGTTTCGAAATCTTAAACAGAAAAGAGAACATTGAAAATTTTCCAACCCAGAGCTGACTCTTAGGATCTGTATCAGTTTTTGCTTAAGTGCCTGTAATTCCCTTCATGCACTTAACCAGACAAAACAGTTCTAAATTACAGGAAGTCTTGGCCACAGCCCAGCTGAAGATGTACTGCTGTGTCTCTTTTGGCATTTACAACACCTGGCACAGGA
>NW_008673104.1:33408-39300 GCF_000695815.1 Acanthisitta chloris
AACCGCTGCTAGGCCAACAGCAGGTTGCTGCCTGGCATGAGCTGCTCTATGCTGATTTAAATCCAAATCTCCTCAGAACAGCTGTGCTCTGCTGAGGGGACTTACTCCTGCTTGGATGCTGGGAATGACTCATTCTTCCACAGACGTCTGCTGCAAACAGCAGTTTAAATATCAGAAGACTTTATATCATCCAAGAAGTGCTAGAAGCACAATGACCTCCAGCTGGGGAGCTGCCCTCTGTGTCCCCTTCCCTGGATGCTGCAGTGTCTCCTTCCTTACCTTGCATATCTCCATATTTTGGGAGCACCACCTCATCTCATCAGAATCTGGTGGCTCTCAGCTCCACTTAGCCCTTCCTGCTCTACAGACAGTGGGCACACAACCCTGGGGCAGCTGGGCATGGCTTGTCACCACTGGGGGCCAAAGGACTGGAAGTAACAACTCTCACTCCTAAAGGTTTCATGGACTCCATGAGCACTCTGCAAGTATTGGTACATGAATCTGGAAACCTCACATTGTTTCCTTACCCCCATTCCTTACCCATATCCTTCAGGGCTTCTGCTCACTGCAGTTCAGATAATAGACACATTTGGGTTCCCCAAGAAAGCTGCATTTCTCAAGATACCAAAGCTCCCAGATTATCTTGTCATAGTATTGCTAATGCCAAAGGCCTGCAAAGCTTTCTCTGAAATGTATTCCTGCACCCAGATGCCTTAATAATTTATAAAGTCAGCAAATCACAGTGTTGGCACAAAGATGCTTTAATATTAAGCTGCTGTAAGTCTGGACTAGATGCATTCTGCTGAATCCAATGAAAGGCAAATAGCAATAATGTGACGAGACAGTTGAAATATTCAGTACATTTGGAAAGTCACTTGGAAACCCAAATATTTAACAATTTATGCATTGCTTTTGCAGATGCTTAAGAAGGATTTGATTTGTCTGAACACAAAGGTAAGCTACTAATAAGGTAAAAAACAATCTCTGTATTTACAGTCCATAGTGCAGTGTTGCATAAGACAGCAAACCCCTCAAAAGGACCATATGTGCTTCTTTCACAACATGCTGTTTAATTGTAATGTAATTCTTCTTATCTACTTCTTGCCATGTCAGGCAGCTGACACAGGACATAGAAATGAATGAGAGTAAAAAAAAAAGTCCAGCTGAATAACTTCACATAATTTTCCCCACAGAGGGAAAATGGCAGTCACAAGCAATTAGGTCTGGGATAGAAAGCAGCAGGTTTCAACAGCACAGACGAATGTTGCCTGAGTACTTTGGGCTGGGGAGTAGGTCTATGTGATATAAGAGACACACAGCAGAAAGCAGTACCACAACTGTGTGATTAGTCTGCATGGGAACACTTCACTACCACCAGCAGGAGTAGTTTTCAAGCATATTAAGTTTTTCTTCATTTCAGTGGAGCCTAGAATATGTGAGTAAAGAAAACAGAGAGTTTGTGCACAAAAAAATCATCATTGCAACAAAAGGGAAAATAGTGGGTCCCAGACTGAAAGCTGGAGAAAGGAAACAAAAGGTCCAGTAATGTGAAGCACAGCACACTTGTGCTGGTTTGGGCTGTGGTAGAGCTAATTTTCTTCACAGAAAAAGAAGTTTGGCTGGGGTTAAACCACAACAACACTGCGGAGTTAGAGTTATTTAAAAATCCCCACAATCATAAGATGAGGGGATTCACAGTTCAAGACTCCCAAGCACTGTCCTTGTCTGCTTTCATTTACACCAAAAAGCAGGCATGGTATCTCCCCCCTATGTTCCTAAGATAACAGCAAAAGGCATTATATATCAACCATAAAGCTTTATCCGTATCTCCCATTTTGATTTTGTACAAACCCTTCTCTAGTTTCCTTTGCTAGCCACCTCCTAAAAGTAATACTGTCTTCCAGGCACTGGTTTCACTTTTCTCTTTACCCAATCTCTCCCAGAGAGTTATCCAGCAACTAGTGTTTCACCAACAAAACTAAATGGCAAATTATGTCTTCTTTTTTTCTGATGTCTTGGTTAAAAAAAAAAAAAAAAAGCCAGTTGAATTTGAGCTCTTAAAATGTGCATTTGAGCTGTCATAATTGGAATTTTAAACTAAAAATTCCCAAACTATAGCCCTGAGAAATGCCATGTGAATACCCAATGAATGGAAAAAAGTAGAAAAGTGTTTCATCTAGACTAGAAAGATTTTTCCAATAAATTGTGATGAGCTGCAGCACCTCAGTATAAATATGCATTTCAAAGAGAAGTGCACTGATTCGAAAATAACTTGTGCATATTGATGGCAACCAAGCAAAGCAGAAGTTTCCACAGAAGAGTAAAGCATGCTTTGGCAAACTCCCAGCCGAACATAAACATTGCTTGTAAAGGCAACATTGACAAAACCTGCTGAAAGGATCATTTCTTCACTATGATTCAGACATGACTCGTTATAAAAAAAAATATAAACTTGTATGACTTTGTGCATCTGTACTGTGTGCCACACCCTATGAGAAGAATAGTCTTATCCTATCTTTCTGCCTCAAGCCCTGGCTTGCCTGGCACCAGCACCATCCCCTTCCCAAACTCATGCAGTGAAGAGCTGAGGGAAGAGACTGTCCACACTCAGCTATGATTCAGACATGACTCGTTATAAAAAAAAATATAAACTTGTATGACTTTGTGCATCTGTACTGTGTGCCACACCCTATGAGAAGAATAGTCTTATCCTATCTTTCTGCCTCAAGCCCTGGCTTGCCTGGCACCAGCACCATCCCCTTCCCAAACTCATGCAGTGAAGAGCTGAGGGAAGAGACTGTCCACACTCAGAGGGAATTTCTCCATGGATGCAGTTCTGTCTGCTCTTTGTAAGTGTTGGTACCTTAAATGAAGTGGGGGTTGGAGGAGATTTGTAGCCAGGGATCTGAGTGCCTTGCAAGACTGGGCTGGGGTGCATCTTTCAGTGCCAGTACCATGGCTGCCCATGCTGATGGAGTGTCAGGGTGAGGCAGCCCTTGGTGCCTGTGTAACAGAGGGACAGACAGCTGCTGCTGCAGAGTACACAGCTGCTCTTCACTGCCATGGTGGGGCCCCTCAACCTCACTGCCATGTCATCGAGGACCAGATATTTCAGGGGAAATTTTGATTTCATATATATTTTAAAATCTACTTTAACCACTTTTGCACTATGGTTTGTTTCTTGACTTTGTTGTCTAGATCTTGTTTGCACCGAGTTCAATGACATCATCATTGAAACTCCACAGATACACTTCACAATCCTCTCAACCACCACCAAATTTCTGATTGCAGAGTGCTGTATTCTGGCTTTGTATTTGATCTTGTGTGTCTTGTATGACCTCAGCAGCTATAGCACCCTGCTACTCACAGCTAATGGGTCCCTTTTTTTAGTTCAAGTGATGGATGTCTGCCTTTTCAAGTTGTTTTTTTCCACCACAGCTGCTGTGCTTTACTGTAGGCAAGGAGTTAGTTAGAAAAGCATGTGGGGAGATGTATGTACGTATGAGAAATATTTTTTCATTTCATTTAGTCATAGAGATAGCTAGAATAGAGGCACACAAGTAACATATATGAAGTAACAGTTCAAGATCTGTTTCCCAGATCCTTACCCGGAGACAGGAGGAAAAAAGCAGGATTTGCACAGATTCTCAGCACTGGGAAAATTCTGTGCCAGTCTTCTAATGATGAAGGACATGAACACCAGAGATAAAGAGAAGAGAACTGATAAAACATGAGTAAAGTCTTGCTGTCTTTTTAGAAGTGAAGATCAATTTAGTGTGAACATCTTTCAGTATTTCCCCCCTTAAGAAAAAAAAAACTGCTGGAAAAGTATCACATTAAGCCATATTAAACTTAACTCCTGTGTTTTTCCTTTAGCAATATTTAATGAAAATGTCTGATCAGATTGTTGGACCAAACAGACCAAGAAGGTAAGGGACAAATACCCCAAACAGGCTTGATGTTGGCTGTCCTGCTTGTCTGCCAGACACATCAGTCCAGGAGAGTCACAAGCTTTGCTCTGTTCTGCTGAGCTGCCTCGGATTTATAGATTACAGCAGAGTTAATGAGCTTTGTTAGTCATCCACAATGCACACCACATAAAACTCACGAGTTTATAGGGCAGCCTCTCCTCCAGGGCTGGGAAAATCCTGCGGGAAGCAGAGACCTGAGCAACCAGCTTCTGAGGAGGGGAAATCTGATGAATGATGAAAATTCCTTCCTTTTTACATTGCTGCCCTCAGGGAGACATACACAGCTGGCTTTCTTCAGAAGGCAAAAACCTAATGTGAAAATGGGCGGTGGTTTGCTTTGGTTTGGTTTTTTTCTGCGTTGCTGCAGAAACGTGAAGTTTGCTTCCCTCATCAAGTTATGTGTCTAGTGCCCAGGTTTGCCCATAGACTGAGCAGTAAAGTTTCTGAAAGCTGCAGAGCTTCTGTAATGCTCTCCCCTAATATGGGGTCATATGGTTAACCTGATGCCTAGAAAATCTCTGAGACCCCTCCAGGAGATTGTGCTGAGAGGAAGAGTTTAGAGGAACTTGGCCACATCTCCTCATGGATCTCTCCTAACCCTCAAATGTAAAAGGTACACAATGAAGCAAGCAGCATAAAACCATATAATGGTTTGGGTTGGAAAGGACCTTAAAGACCACCCCTGCCATGGGCAAGGACACCTTCCACTAGACCAAGCTGCTCAAGGTCCCATCCAACCTGACCTTGCATGGGCAAGCACAAGCTGCCATTCTGCTCCTGAGTGTCCTTTCACACCACTGGGACTAGCAATTGGTCTTTAAGGCAAGTTTGATTGACCATTGCACCCACAAGGTGGCTCAAATCAGGCTTTGATCCATTTTCCTTGCAGGATCTGTCACCATGTACTTCTTAAGTCCATCATTTGTTGTTAGTTCTGTAGCATCTTACACTGGGGTCTTGAGGGCTCAAGTCTTCACTCCCCCCATCATTTTGAAGGGTGTTCATGAAGGTTCAGGTGAACTATTCCTTGCATTTAGATGTATTAGATCTCTGCTCTTTGTTACAGTTAATCAGGGGCCATTGGAGACTGGCTTATCCAATTCAGATATTAATATCTGTGCGCTCAGGAGTCTGAGCTTCTGCATCAGATTAAGACATCTGGTGTCTTCGGGTTTTGTCAATGCATCTGTGAAGAAATTAAGATCTCCTTTTGCAGGAGGACCACGAAAAGTATGGCAAGAAGTGGTGGAAGCAGCAGGAGAATCACATGCCTTGTAAGGAGGTGGCACAGCTACACTTGCTCATCTGCTCTGCAGCACCATACTTCACAAAGCATGTATGGCTGGTTCCCATCTGGCTGAGGTAGAAGCCAGCAGAAGAGTCAAACCACTTAATTTTTGGCAATAAACACTGCTGCCTAAATAAGGAGCATTAGGCTCTCTGATTAGTCCAAGGAGGTCCCTCCGGAAGCAATTAATTGTTTCATATGGTGTGAAACCTAACTTTGTGTCTTCTGTAGCTAAAGTCACAGAAATGTAATGCCCTAATTACCAAAAGGCACAAAACCAACAACAGCAATTTCTGAATTTCTGTTTCCCACCTCTTCTGAACCAGTTTGCCTGCGCCTTGGTTACATATGTGACCATACCCTGCTCAGCCGTGAGCAGGAAGTTCCAAAAAAGAAGCAATGAAAATCACCATAATTTAATTCCTCTCACCAGAATCTGTGCAATAACACACAGAATGTCAGAGAATCTATGTGATAACACTATGTGATAATCTATGTGATAACAGGAGATGCTGGCCTGCTCACTGGAGACCACCATAAAATGGTATCAATTCATTGGTGTCAGTGCAGAAAATACTGACAATCAGGACAAGAGATACATTTCTGTGTCTTGCACTGCTGTAAAAAAAAAAG
>NW_008673104.1:39326-40377 GCF_000695815.1 Acanthisitta chloris
AGAAGAGGAGAAACCCTCTTGATACCTACTGAGTATTAGGCTTGGACATAACCTGATGAGAAGGGACCACACATATTTGTGGATGACAAAGCAAGTTGTGATGGTACCAGTCCACAGCACGTTGCAGAGCTTGCAATTCTCACCTAAGGGCAGGCAAAATAAGGTTACTTATGAAGGATTTGAGAAGGACCTAATTTGTATACAGAACATTTTTCTCAATAAAACCAAATGTTCTAGGCTGCTGTGTCTTCCTCATTCCCTTTTCTTCCTGGTTGTTACAGAGCACTGCCTTATCCACAAGTCAGTACAGAAGCTACATCAAACACACTTTAATCTGGCCACTGGCCAGAAGAGACCAACTTTCTGCTGGATCCCAGAGTAGAGTTTACTCTGCTTGCCTGAAACACAGAAGTCATGCATTAGTTCTAGGTACACAGGAAAGCCATCTTCCTAAAGTGTATATGCCTGTGCTCCTTATAGAGAGAAGATACAGGGACAGACTAATCTGCCTGAGACTAGCTGCCTAGGTAGGACCCAGTAACCCCAAGTGTTTTGATTTGACTTATTTGGCCACTGAGATAAACGTGTCCCAGTTTAGCGAGTGAGTTCTATTTGTTGGCAGTGGTAGAGCTCATCGTCCTGTTTTGTGCTGCAGTGTAATGTAGGTTATCTCCAAACAAAAAGCAAACAAGGCCCTGCTTTTCTGGATGTGGTGATCTCCTTGGCTACACTTTCTTTGAGCCTTCTGTGGTAATGCCAGTGGGGATGAACTGCGGAAGGCATTGTCAAGTGCTTTGGACACTTCAGCAACAGAAAATACTCCATTTTTTTTTGTAAAAATTTTTTATAGAATCAACCAGGTTGGAAGAGACCTCAAAGATCATCGAGTCCAACCCTGCCGTGGTCACTAGACCATGGCACTAAGTGCCACATCCAGTCTCATCTTGAAAACCTCCAGGGATGGTGAATCCACCACCTCCCTGGGCAGCACATTCCTATGCCTGATCACTCTCTCCAGAAAAAATCTCTTCCTAATATCTAACCTAACCCT
>NW_008673104.1:40650-54581 GCF_000695815.1 Acanthisitta chloris
ACCAGTGCCGAGTCCAGGGGCAGAATCACCTCCCTGGTCCTGCTGACCACACTGTTCCTGATCCAGGCCAGGATGCCACTGGCCTTCTTGGCCACCTGAGCACACTGCTGGCTCAAATACTCATATTTAGCCTTTCTGATTAACTCAGTGGTCTAGAAACTGTGAAGATGCTTTGGCCAGCAGTTGTATTGATAGAGTGAAGAGTCTCAGAATTACCTGTGTTATGTCCGAGCACAACAGAGCTGTATTTCACCTTTTTTTTTCTTTCCAAGAACACAAAACTTACCCCATCCCATGCCTGGGAGAATCAGTGCTGCAGATTCAGCTGTGCACTTTTGCTGCAGAGCAAGGCTTGTCTGCCTCCAACAGCAACAAGGGCCAGGGCTGGCCAAGGTCATGTTGCTGTGCACCCTGGAAGGGAAGAAGTAAGGAAACGGGATTGTGGAGAGTTAATCTTCATGTTCCTTTACCATCAGCTGTGAGAGATTTTGGGAAGAGGTGTGCTGCCACTTCGAGAGTGCAAGCTCTGCACAGCTCAATCCCTTCTCGTGGCAGAAGTGGCACCCCCAGCCCAACGTGCCAACTCTCTGGCACAGGCTAAAAGGAGGTCATTGCCAGTTTCTGCCCCAAGTAATTTCATTCTTTAAGATGACTACAGCTAGTCCTGTTTATGCCCAGGCTGGCGAAGCAGATGCTGCTGTATATATGTGTGTGTGTATAGATATATATACACACTATATATATTATGTTCCAGTGCTGCAGTGCTGTTTTGTCTGGCTGCTTTTGTCATTGTGTGTGCCCTGAGCCACAAGCAGAATTGTGGAAAATCCTTTCTCCCCTTTCTGTCTGATTTCCACCTGCTGCGTGCTTCCTGCAGAACCATGATAAATATGAATTAAGAGGATACTAAATGGAGAGGTCAGCCAGCAAAGGGTCACATCCAGCAGACGCAGCCTGCTCACTTTATTGGCCTCCCACTGAATACAGTCATTGAGTGAGAAAGACTTTTTTTTGCACTTGTTCCTTCACTAATTAATGTCAGTTTGACAGCTTTCAGGAGAAGTCAGACAACACCTCAGGGAGGCAGCTGAATGCAGAACTTCTTTGAGCATGGAGGTTGCTGCAACTGGAGCCCTTAATAAAAAACTCAATATATACTCAACTCAGTATATTCAAGCATTGCAAGTAATTAGTATTTTCCCCATTGACAATTGCCTGAGAGGGATATGTAATGAACTTTGCTCCTGATAGAGAGTCAAAATACATGTTAGGAGTTTATGACTATGCAGTCAGACAGATATGCAAGTTCTGGAGACTGAAAATTCATGTACCCTGATTTTCTACTTCCATGCTTTGTTCCAGTACTCTCCTGGGCCTTGCAAAACACCAGCATAAACTCTAACAGCAGAGTGCTCCAAAATGGGGCTCCAAACCCTTGTTATAGCTGGTAATTCTGTTCTGTAGAAATCCAGGAGGACTGAGGAAAAATTGTTTCTTATGCAGTATTCACAGACAGGTCTGTGAAACATTTGCCTGGAAAATGATTTCTCTGCCCTACTCACAGCAGATCGATTGCAACCTGTAGTTACATCTCCATGGACAGAACAACTCACATTCATACCAAGGCTTAAGTTTCATGTTCTGTCAAATAGCTTGGGCTTTTAATAGGACAGGATCTACAAACGCCTCAGTGATAATCTGATCTATTGATTTTCCCCTTCTACATTTTCTCGTATGTGGTATAATTATAATCAGATAGTTTCCTCTTGATTCTCTAAGTTTTTATCATTGCTGCAACCCACACACACACACTCACACGCTCCAAATAAATCTGTTCAAAGCACTGACAAGAATGCTCTGTAATCTTTCACCTTCTGGTACCCATAAAGGGATGATGAATTTTCCAACGTCTTTTGTAGGTATTTGTGCATCAATGAACTTCAAATAAAATGGCTGCATTTTGTGCCCTTCCAAACATTTTTGGAATAATGAACTTTCTGTTGGCCAGGTTTTTATCTCCAGCACTATGAAAACAACAGATCCAGCAGAGTGGATAGAGCTACTGTAGATTTTTTAAATTGTAATTTACAATCCAAATCACCAGTTTCTCTTCAGCTAATTCACACATAGTCTCACATGTGTGAGCCTGCTCACATCCACAACACCCATAAGAATTTACTTTGAACTATCATTGTGTGAGTGGCAGGAGCAAACACTGTGTCAGGAAAGCACTTGCTAGGAATAGAGGATAGAGTCAGCAACAACAGCTTACAGATATTGTGCTAGATAATGACAACATTTTGCAGATGGGGGAGGTTTGCTTTTATCATCTGAAGAGAAGATAAGGACTTCACAAAATGTTTTATTTTAAAGACACAAGGAAGGAGGTCTTTGCTATGTGGGACACAGTGAAAGCAGATACGAAGAAAGAAGGGGAAGAAATAATTGAATGTTTTTGACACACTAGAGCAGTGCAAAGGAAAAATGAACAGGGGCAAGGCACTGTGGATATAGGTTGTGCAGGACCAGCAAAAGCACAAAGGAGCAGATTCTGGATGCTTATCTCTCAGCTGCCAGAAAGCCTCCCTACATTTTATGCAGCCTATATTATGTTCATGTACTAGTCCTGGCATGGAGATATTTTCAGATTCTGAAAGGATGGATGGGAGAGCAGCAAAAGTCCTGAGTTCTCCCTGCCATACCAGGCTGTACCAGACTGGAACCACTTGGAAGGACGTGAAATGACATGCTCTGCTTAGTGACTGGGCCAAAACCGCTGTTACACTCAGGGTAATGTGACTGAATTAACACTATGTGTTCTTCTCTTTTTAACACATACTTTCAAAATTCTCAGGGAGAGCTGTGAGAAGCATTAAAGGCAGATCCCAAAGATCAAACCAAAGCAATGTCATAATAAAGCCTGCAGAGGTAAGGGAAAAGTGGAAAGGGTGTGTTCATTCTTATCTGAGCAAAATACCATAAAATGCTCTAATGACCATGATAATAAAATGGGAATAAATTGGCCAGAAGTCATTAATGTGCACTTTGTACTCAGGAAAGCATCCACTTAAGTACTGAGAGCAACAGGAAAGTCCTTAAGCAGATGTCAAAGAGAAAGACACAAATTGTAGATACTTTCCATCTGAAAGGTAAAACAGCATAATTACCTGTGATTCAGGAAAGAAAATACAAAGCCTTTCTTTTAGAATATGCATTTTATGTCTGTATTTGCACAAAAATGTGTATTTATGAATCTCCATAAATGCACACAAAACTATGTATGTAGACAAGCTCACACAGGGATGCCACATTCACTGTCTCTGGCACAGTGAGAGGCAGCCCCACTAAATTCCACCTCCAGTGACTGGATGGATGGAAAAAGTCTTGCTGCAGAAATGTAACTTGCTTTGAACCCACTGCTAGCTGGTGCTGAAACCTGAATATATCCTTACAGTAGCTGGCCCAGAAGAGCTTCTGATGACCTGCTCACCGCACACTGGTGACAGCTTGGCAAGTGACAGAGCCCACAAAGCCAAGGGGGGAAGAAGAGCTTTCTGCCAGGCACATGGTGTGATTATCAGGGAGCTGGACAAGATGACCCTCAAGGGTCCCTTCCAAGTCTGATTATTCTGTGATTCTGAAAAGGGCTTGCTCACTGAAGAGGAGTTTCCTGTTTTCCCCAAAACTGTTAGACCTCCCTTCCTAGTAGGCTTCCTCAGAGAGCATTCTCAGTAGTACAGAAGCAATATTATTAAGAAAACCCCACTAGAATTAGATAGGAGAGGCAACTTGTCACCATTCTTGCAGCCTCCCTCCTTTTCTCCATCCAGAGCATATCAGATGTGCTCTGCCATTTGAGAGAGACTCTGCAAAAATCCTAACCTTAGCAAACTTTTTTTTCCCTGAAGGATATTAATTCTGAAAATGTAAGAGTTTTTTTCACTGGGGAGTGTTTTTCAGAAACAGACCTGACTTTTATATTAATTCTTCCTCCTCGGATTGCATTGTAAAGCTCTGTCCTTATCTCTTTCCTCAGATTTTAGCCTTTGAGCTTGCAGCATCCCTGGGGCTTGCCCAGGGGCTCAAGCAGCCTCACACTTCTCAGTGTGCAGCTTGTGACACTGTCACTCAGAGCTCAGCAGCCACCCCGCTGCCTTCACAGCCCAAAGAATACAGTTTTCAGTCACGTGCATCCACCTGAATGTGACTTTGAAATAAAGCAGTTTTGCCTGTCAACACAGCATCTCTTCAGCATCCTTGAGTCTCTTTGGTGCTGTGCACACAGCCAAGAGGAGGGAACACTCCTAGCAACCTTTGCTGCCCAGGTTCTAAGTTTTTTAATCACCTTCTCATGTGCATAACACTTAAATGCCTGCAATAAAATTAACATACCAATATCAAATCAAAGCCTTTTTACTGCCTCTCTTCTACTTTTTCTACTCTCTTAAAGAGCATTCTTTACACTGTAAAACACAGTGCTTCTGTGAACTTCAAGCGAAACCCACACTCATCTAGAAGGGCACACCCTAGCTTAGCACAGAAGGCCACATCCTGCAATACTGCAGCTTTGAAGCTGTGAGAACTCAGCAGCACATTAAAGGAGCAGCCTGAAGTCTCATGAGGTGTATACAGAAGCATTCACTCCACTCTGCAGGTTTGCAGTGTCTAAGCTGCTCCCTCTGCCCTCCTCAGAGGAACAGCACCACAATGGCACTTGCTCAAGGATCCATCACCAGAAACAGATACATCCCACCAGAGGACAACATCCTTACCATTAACATCACTCTGCCTGTCTTTCATGCTGTAGCTCCTGCAGAACATTATCTCTATTTAGAGTGAAATTTGGCAGGTGAAGGTATTATAAAACACACCAGAAAAAAAGAAGTGCTTTGATCACTGACAAAACAAACACATTGAGCTTTTTATTTTTTCCCCAGAGTTAGTTCTCTCTCCCAGACAATGGTACATTTCTGTGAATATTAGAAAAAGTCTGCCTGTAAATTTAACAGTAGCATAGTCTGCTACTTATTCTATAGGACTTTTTCAGTCATCCATCAGAATGACCAATTCCTGCCAAACCCTCAGGGATTTGCTTATGGAAGAACTCAGGTACCCTGCAGATCTTGAGCCACTTTCACCGGGGAGCAAGGACTGAGTGCCCATTCAAACACGATCTTCTCTTTCACTTTCCAGAAGCAAACAATAGTCTTCAGCGAAAGGCAGGAAACCCTTGCCAGTAAATCAGGTTTCTGGTTAGCAGCAAACATGACTCATTGCTCAGACTTAGGAGAGACAAAACCACAGGCAGCTGGACACCGATTTATTTAGGAGAAACCAGATTAACTCAACTGTATAGTGGAAAATTGGGCTTCCTCACTTTCTACAGAGGCATCAATCATTCTCTGACAAGTTCCTCGTGTGCATGCAACCTAGACAGCATTGCCCTATTCTTCATGTTCATCCTACCCCTGCACGTTTCTGCTACCAGCTGTTGTATTTTTGCAACTTTTGACTGTCCTGGTCCTTCCCAGCACAAGTCCTTTATGTTCCAAGTTTCTATTCATTTTCTTGAAGATAGTGGCTTGCCTGAATCTTACTCCTTTCTCCCAGCTGCAAATTCTTCTTTATATTCCCCCTGGTTACCAGCTAACACAGCCTTATTTCCCACCAGTCAAGTTGCTTTTAATGGGCCAATATTAATGGAATATGGTTAGCTTATCCAGGCAGCACCTTCCTGGCATTTTGACTAGTCACTAGTAATCACAGAATGACAGAATATTCTGAGTTGGAAGGGACCCACAAGGATCATCTAGTCCGACTCTTTCTATTCAGTGCATCACTTGGCATGCCACTTACCATCACTACCAGACAGTCACTAGCAACAGGACACCAGATTGCTTTTCAGAGATATCTCTGTGAAAAACATGAAGTATGCTTCATCCTCAACCAGTGACTAGGTTTCTGTTTTGGGGGGGAGGAAGGGAGTTGTTGCAAATATATGGAATTAAATTCTCATGGCATTTGGCATATGTCTTCTTAGTGATTATAAATGTGTATGACTAGCTGACCCATATTACAGCAACCTGTTCTAATTTTAACATCATTTTTCATGAAATTAATCATATATTTCTGGCTCATTTGCTAGAAGTCCTAATTACCAGGGGTTGTATTACGCAGAATGGGAAGATTTTCCTAGGTCACTAGTAATCCCTGTGAATAAGTGTCCTGAAAACACTGCACAATATTTTAATAGCTTTTGCATAAACCAAATTGATATTAAAAATGTTTGTGCAATGGCTAATGCAGATGGGATCACATCTTGCTTCCAGGGCTTGACTGCACAAAACATCCACTATCACAGTGATTTTCCCACTGACTAAGGCAGATTGTGCAAGTCTTACTCTCCTGAAACCATTGCAACCTGGACTGTAGTCTCGTACTGTATCACACTTTGGTCCAAATTTGTCCTAGGGATAACCAAATATCATAATCGTGGCTGGGACCTCACTAGGTTTTCTCTGTGAGATGTTGCACATATCCCCTACTAAAGAAGACACGGCAGAGTTATTCAGGGGAGAAAATCAAAAATGTTAGCCCTTGTGCTCACTGAGGATCCCATTTCTTTTTCACATGGTAACACATGATAAACCCTAATATAAACCCCAGGGAATAGAAAATTAAGAGAAACTGAGTACAATGCTCTAATTGTGGTGGGAAAGGGGAAAACTAACTTCCTATGAATTTCCTCTTGATAGTTTTGACCCTGTGGTAATTTTTATGTTTTGCTTTGGGGACAGCAGATCATTATTGTGGTTGAGGAAATCTGCTGTGGGTTGAGTGGGTTACTCAGAGTCTCCATATGAAGCAAAAGTGAAAAGGCTCCTGTCTATGGAGACAGAGCAGGAAAGAGGCTTTCCACCAGAGCTGAGAAGATGTGCCGTGGCAGCAGACTGAGCTCTCCCAGGGCCTGGCCAAGCCAGGGAAAACCCACAGCGACTCAGACCCATGGCAGTGTGGCACAGGGCCTGGCACAAAGACCTCTCCAAATCTGAGCAGCCTGGCCAAGCACAGACACCCTTTTCTTCCATTTGATAACACCCATAAACACAGGTCTGGGTAGCTGAGTGAGTGGTGGATTATGTTATTACACATTGAAACATACACTGACGTTTCATGAAATTTTCCTCAAAGCAGCCCTGATGACCTATCTGAGTCAGGTACTGCATAAGGAAACCACAGCCTAAATGGTAGAATGCTAACTTCGCTTTAAAAGAAACCCAAAAGGAAACTCAATATAAAGCACCAAGGTGACTGACATGCACATGGTCACCTTTAAACACACCCCACACCACCCCCTCCACCATGTGGGGAAGCTGTCACAAACTGTGAAGTTGAAAACCACATGGGTGCCTCTGCAAATAGCACGCTCAGTGCTCAGTGGTGGTACCTTGGGTGCCCACCCATTGGTTTTTATCCCTATGAAGCACTGCCATTCACAAAAACAAAGGCAGCAGATTTGTTGAAAGTTTTTCTGCATTGCTTCCATCACTGGTTGACTCATTGTTTTGAAGGTCACTGTCTGAAGAGATAACTAGATGAGATTTAGGTATCAAAGGTCCTTCCAGGTGGTTCCTGAGGGCTCTCATGAACCATCAAATAACAAAATCATCCCTACAACACAGAGTACATAAAAGACCTTCATTATTTATCCTCTTGGAGATAAGGCCAAGCCTAAAACAATCTTTCAGCGGCTCTTTCGGGTCATTACCATGCGCTTTGGGCAGGCACAGTAAGTACCTTTTCCTCAAGTGGCTCTGTACAAAATATGACACATTGTTTTTCAGTGAGTTTCCCTAATAGCTTTTCCTATCAGGGCTGTCTAAGATGAAAAGTGAAGTGGAGCATTAGGCTTGGTAAGTCAGTAACCTGCTCCATAATGCATTTGTCCTACAGAAGACAGCAAAATAACTGAATTACATGTTTTTTTCCCTTACTGCAAATTCTACTGCTTGCAGCCTGTGGTAAGGCAAACTGCCCTGAATGCTGTCGTGCCACAGCTGCTCCCTCATGTGAAATCCACAGGAGTATTATACACAAAACTCAAACCAGCAATTTTCAGGAATTAAAACTTTCCCATAATTTTCACATCTCCTTACTGTTTATCCGTATCACTTTGCTTGCACTTGGTGCTCTGACTTTATCAGGATTCCTTTTCAGCTCAGTTACACCACTCCCTGGCCCAGTGACCAGTGTCATTGCCTGAACTACACTGCTGCTTAAAGACATATAAGGCACACCTGGCTTACAGGCAGAAGGGTGGCAGCCCACTCTTGGTACAAGGCTCTTCTGCAGCAGAACAGAATATGTTCCTCAACCAGTAAGCATGTCCTTCAGCAGAGGAGAAGAAGTTGTACTTTCTAGCCTATAAAACCATGGATAACTTTTATAAGAAGTGCATTTGAGTAAGTTGAATGTAAGCTAATACAGACAGATAATAAGCAAATTGCAATTAGGAAATGGTTTCGGCCATAACTTCGTTAGTTCTCTAAAGGCAGTCTCTAGGATCTGCCTGTGCAGTGCAGTTGTAGCAGGATTTATTGCATTTGCTCTCTTCCATTTCCTGACAGACCTCATGCTCCTGAGTTCTGCTGGCCCCATACTCTGAAGCATAAAATCATGTTTATTCTAGCCAAGCTTAGCCTTACTGAATTCTGCTGCTCAGCTGCTCTGTTCTCAGAAGCAGTACAGGAACTGCTCCGTGGGTTTCTCAGTCACTGCAAGACAATTATGTAGGTTAGAAAGAAATACAAAATTAACAATAGACAGATCAAATAAGGACATGAAGCCTCTAATCAGTCTCTGTGAGGTCACAGTGAAAACACATACACATACATCAATTTGTACCCATTTATATTAACTGGCAGAATATACTGGCAGAGGTGTTTTTTCTTTACTGCTGTGGGAGGAAGCTGATATGAAGCAATCAGAAAAGAATCCTGAGAGTGACCTTCTGGGCTGAAGTACGCTGCCGACACTGCTAAAGCCAATGGAGACAGCATGATTAATTTTCATAAATTATTGAACCAAAAACAACTTTCATCATCTAGAAATAAATATCACATTGATAACTGTTGCATTATTCACCATACATGGACTGATTAAAAATTTGTTTGCCAAGCAGTGAGTCAAATGTTTATTCACGGCAGCAAGGTAACAAGGACATACATACACTTACACAGAGCCACAGGGTGTTTGCAGAGGCTTACACCCTGAGAGAGGTAACCACAAGTTTATCACTCTGCTACCTTGCTTTGCAAGAGCCATTTGCACTCTTAAAGGCGACATCAAGTCTCGGAATTTCAGTGTGTATTCTAAACACTCCAGTTCCATGCATGCTGGTTGAGCCGCCAAGTCCAAAGTCTTAGCTTCTGTTCACACCGTTTTCTTCCTTATTTTAGGCCACAGGTTTGAAGGACATGAAAAAGGTGTTTTCCCCCAGTCAAAGACAGTATACACCTTGGTAAGTCATTGTTCTTGAGTTTACCAGGACAAGTGGTACAGAGTAGAACTTGCCTAACCACAAGTGCAACAAAGAGCACCACATGGGACAAACCAGGAAGGAAAGATGTGAAAAGGGAGCCAGCAGAAGGATAAATATATTTTGTAGAGGATTTGCAGAGTATATACATGTCATCAAGGTATTAATTGGTAAAAAAATTCATGAGATTTGTTTGCATTAACTTTCATTAGTGCTTCTGTTCTTCAACACAAACAGATTCACTTCCAACAGGATACTGCCTATTACAACCTCACAGCATCTATATGTATTTTCCCTGAGAAACTGGGAAAATGTTCCACACAAAAACCTGAAGTTTTCACATTCAAGCAGCAATAAAACCCAGGGTTCAAAACCTGATTTTTTTTCAAAAGAAAGTCAATATGGCTACAGAAGAAATAATTTAATCAAAAGTCCAGTATTCTGTAGAACAGCAGTCTCAGCAGATATTTTCTGACAAGTTTACTCGTAACTTCCTCAAAACCTCATATAATTTAATATCAAGCTCAGAGCTTTGCTTTGAATCAAACTATAACTAGCATCCAACTGACATTATGTGTATGACTTTGTTATAGCAGAACCCAAGGAAAACTAAAGTCTTTATACTTTTAAACTCTCTTTTTTTTCCCGAGATATTTTGCATGCATGATGCATTGTCTCTTCTTCTTCATAGTATCATTCATATTTTGCTCTGACACCTGGTTACTCGCAATATCAAAACTATCAAATTCAGGGACTGCCTGTATTGACACCTTCACACAGACGTGGGAGGCCACAGAGACAAAAGAAATGCCACTTCACCAATGGTTCACTTGAGCATGATAAAGAGAGCATACACATGTCAGCAGCATTTTGGCTACATTGAGGCCCTCAGAAAATGTGGATCCAGAAAGAATGCAAGACCCCAGGTATGTGATTAAGGTATTGGCCCAGATCTTAAATTGCAGGTCATCTTAGTTAACCTGCATTTTTCAAGCAATAAAAGTAATAATGGAAAAGCACTAACAAAAGTAAAAAAAACCCAAAATGCATTTTGAAGAAAAAAAAATCTTCTCACCATCCAGATCTTACATATACTATGCAAGGAGAGTAAATATACTGTCTTTACACAGACACACCCTTCTCTGCCTCTCCCCAGCCCTCACTTTTCCTCCATGCCATCCCTTTTAGTCCCCAGCCTCCTTGTCTGGCCTCATAGAGCTCCCTCCCCTGCCAGCAGGGAGGGAGAGCTGCAGAGCTCCCTCTGCTTGGTCCTGGCACAGCTGTACCTGTGGGGACATCCCTCCCTGCCTCCCTCCTATGACCCCTCTGCAGCAGCAGGTCCTCCAGCTCTGCCACCAGCTCCAGAAGAAACCGATGTCTTGATAAAGCAGCCCTGCTCCCAGAGCAGTATCTACAAACAGAATTTTTTTAGCCAGTTTGACTATGAAACAAATGTTTCATACACGTTGGATAATGTGGGTTGGCCATGGGGACAAACCAGTTGACCAGTCCAATGCAGCTTCAGGACCATTGTCCACTTATGAACACTCTGATTGCCCTAACACACCAAAGCCATTTTCAGAGTCACTAAATATTTAAGAGATTTTTCAGCAGAAGTGTAAAACTGATTTGCCATATAAGCCGTTCCTGACACTGGGAAACAAGTGAAAAAACAGGCTGAGTTGCTGCAGCCACAGCAGGAAGGGCTCAGCCCCTCAGTGCTGAGGGCATAGGCACACGCTCCTATAACAACAGTCAGAATTACAGGCAGAAGTTACATTTTACTTCCATGGCTCTTTCGTCCTTCAACCATTTCTCTTTCCCCCTAATATTTAGTTAAACTATAATCTTTCTCTGAGGGGGCCCCCACAGAGCCTTTAAAACTGGAGTTTAAAACTTTTCAGGAAATGGAAAAAAGATTTCTGGAACCAGAAAAGTTGCTTGGCAACTGTCAAGAATTAGGCTTCTCAGAAAGCCTTTGAGTAGGCTCCATCTATAATTTTTAAAGCAAGCTGGTGGCAGGAAGGGGATTCCTGTGGAGGCAACAAACAGCAAAGAGCAACAGTTTGAAGCCTGAAGTGGGATTGTGCAGTGAGAGAAAATGGTTACCTTACACCAAGAAGGAATCAAGCTGTGACTGTTCAGCTACATTACCTCCTCATTAACTTCACTATTTTCAGTATTGCTTTTCAGTAGTACATGACCCACCAAAAACTTCAGCTTGGCTTTTAGACAGACTTTCAAAGCTGTTGACTTTCTGTTAGCTTTTAAGTGAGACTCTGAGTAGCTGTTTTGGTACAGAAGGCTATAGTAGCAACCACAAGATGCAGCTCCAGATTTTTCCCACATACCCAAGCCAGGAGCACTGTTAGCTGTAACTGACAGTGCTAAAAGTCCCAGAGCTATGGTTACTTATTTGGTTTGCTGGACCTCAGGTCTTCAAACCTTTACGTTGAAGTGTCTGTACTGGTCTAATAGCTTTGATAACAAGGCTGAACTACAAAAGGATAAACTACACTGCTAAACAGGCGTAACTTCTCCTACTATTATGGTTTCAGCTGTTTCAACAAGAGCAGGAAAATTAAAGCTTAGCCCCCCACCATCACCGGGGCTAAATAATACAAGGGCCCTTTGTGTTTGTAATGATCGATATGAGCAACTCCAACTCCCACTTGAATATAACTGTATTTTTTTCCTAAGTTGATTCTATGATTTTATCTGTAGCCTTGAGCAAATGCAGCCTGCCTTCTGCATAGTACAGACCATAAAAAATCACAGCAATTCCCACATCAAGCCTTGAAGTTACAGCTAAGCTACCAATGCCTTCAAATGACAAAGGATCAAATATACTCTTTGGCAATTTGTTCCAAAGGTAAATTCCTTTGCTGAAAAAGAGTTATAATTTGAATTTTATTGCTAATATCTGTTGTTGTGTTCCAGGCATTAGACTTCCATTATGTTTCTGACTGCTAGATTAAACAATACTGTTGTACCTGATTTGTTAATTTCCTTCATTTATGGCCCAAGATCAAGTTGCTTTTTTGCTTGGGGGTGAAAATGGGCAGGTATCTCCATTTATCAAAAGCACTGACATAACTTCTTTTTGGCTGCTTTCCCTTCCCTCCGGGTGTTATTTTACTTTTATCTGGTCAAGTCACTCATCCATAACTCAGTTCCATTAAACATTCAGCACATGGTTCATTCACATCAGCAGGGTCATCTGCAGCAATGAACAATGGTCCAGTTGTGCCTTCCAGGACTACTCAGCAGGGAGATGCTTATGGATTTGCTTTTCTGTACACATTGCAAAAACGGACAAATGGCTGACCACAACTACAGATTCAACAGAAAACAGAAATAGAAGGATATTGCAGGAACTAGCGCTCAGAAGGACATTTCCAGAAGACAGAGGAAAGGAGAATTAATCCATTGTTAAAAATATTTCTGGATCAGTTTGTTGTGAAGCAAAGCAATCATGCAAGGATGGACCCATAAGCTACACAACTCACCCTGGTTTGGCATTCCAGTCTTCAAATACACACATATCCCAACCTCAGAGAAAAGAGAGGCTTCTGTGTGCCCTACCCTTTGATAGCACTCCAAGTGGCATCACTTCTTGACTCTATGTAAAAACCAGCCAAATCCTAACTGAACTGGCTGAGCAGGCACTTTCCACATCCTTATGACTTGGCTGGGTGGACAAACATGATCCCCTCACCAGTCTTGCCAGTCAACCCAATCTTGGACATTGAGCTCAGTCAACAGCACCCAAAAGAGAATGCAGGTCCATTCCTCTTATAGTCCCTCAGTCACTGCACTTTACTGGAGCACAAAGATAAAAAAAGGTAAAAAAAAAAAAAGCACAAAGCACCAGCCAGCAGGAGACTGGTGCCATTCAGAGCCATATCTCACAGACACTACGCAAAATGTCTCTTATTGAGCAGTAAACATTTCAGCTTAATATTAATCTCTCAGAGTACAATACCCAAACTTCATGTTACCATCAGCTAACCCGACAAATGTGCAAAGTCTCTAAGGCAGCTGAAAACCTTGTCATATCATATCACTCCACCCCTCAGCTGGATTTGAACACCATGCAGAACTCAGCAGTTCAGTTGTTAAGAAATGTGAAACAGATGTAAAAAAAAAAATCTGTTAAAAACTCTCAAGCAAATAAAAATATGACAGGAGAGAAAACTGTTTTGATGAAGTCATCGCCAGATACTCTTGGACTAAGCAAGTTCCTGCTGCAAGTTAAACTAGTTTGCAGAGTGCAATGCATTTCCTCATCACAAACCAAAACTCCACTTCCTTTGTCTGGTCATCTGAAGGAAACCTCTCTGCATGCCTGAGTTTTTTCTTGTTGGGACCACGGCAGCCTGGGCCTTGTCTC
>NW_008673104.1:54609-66523 GCF_000695815.1 Acanthisitta chloris
TGCAATATTGCATTATCTGTCATGTTTGTCTACTCCAACAGTCTTGAAATTATGTTAGGTAGGATCACTGGCAAAAGGTTTATTTCTAGAGTGGTGAGACAGAGGCTACTTCTTCTACCCCCTCACCTAGTCATTGCATGAGTAGTGCCTCAGCAGGGGAAGGCACAGCCTCTGAGGCACCAGGGAAGATGATGATAGTGCCACAGTGCCAGCAGCAGCTCATGTTTGTCTACTCCAACAGTCTTGAAATTATGTTAGGTAGGATCACTGGCAAAAGGTTTATTTCTAGAGTGGTGAGACAGAGGCTACTTCTTCTACCCCCTCACCTAGTCATTGCATGAGTAGTGCCTCAGCAGGGGAAGGCACAGCCTCTGAGGCACCAGGGAAGATGATGATAGTGCCACAGTGCCAGCAGCAGCTCTGTGGTGTACACATCTGTCCAACAACTGAAATGGAAGTGTCTCACTTCAGGTAGACTGAAACAAAAACTTTTAGGCAACTGCTCTGGGCAAATTTTTCTTTAATATCAACACTTCTTGTTATTCTGATTTATGAAATGTCTCAGATTTCTGAAACGGAATATAAAACTATCCCCTCAATGACTTCAGAGAAGTAAAATGCTATAGCTACTTAGTTTTAGGATGACTCAGTTTTTCATGTCTTTGGCTCTTTATGGTTTTATGACTACAGAATCTGATTTGGCTGCCTTGATTTCGAATGAGGACAAGACACGCAGTACTAGAAGACATATTTTGTATCTGTTCCCAAAATACATGTACAGAGACTGTAAATAAATCATAATTTAAGAAAGCCATAAGCGAGAATGCCATTATTCTTCAGCCAATAAAAACAACACAGATGATAGAATTAGCTGGCTGGTCTGGAAAATTACAATGCTGATGTGCTCTAATGAAATGAAACAGAGAGAGTGCTTGCTCTGCTGGCTGAGTGGGCTGATTCCTGCTTCAGCTGGGTTCCTGGAGGCAGCTATATCTTCAGGAGGCTGCTTTGTCCCATCTCTTACATGCCAACAGCCAGAAGCTTTTCCCTTTCTGCTCTGCCCTACAGGAGTTCTGGAATCTGAGGTCTAGTAAAGAAATAAACCACCTAAACCTGCTCATGATTTTACAGGGTACAACTATGTCCTGCAACGAAGAGGGATGAAACGTTACCAATTACACACATCCACCTCCCAGTTGAGCAAAAGCTTGGAACTAAGAGTGCATTTTTAAGAACATTGTTAGCAATACAAAAGCCAGAAAAGTTACTCCAACTGGCTGCAATAACAGCTGCATGTATGTTACTGCTGCTCAAGTCACAGCATTGCCTGTTTTTTCAATTACTTGAAATTACTTTTACAAACCAACATTTTTTTGTCCTCTTTTTTTTGGTGATGTGCATGATTTTACCGCTTTGGATTTTAGTCCTTACTATCTTCTTGACAAAGCTTTTTACGCATATAGTCTGTACCAAGTAGAAGTCAAGACAAGAGTGAGAAGCCAAGTTTGGCATAGGTACAAAGGATGTCTTTGATGATTTTCCCTTGAAATACAAGTGGTTAATCTCCCAGTGATGCAAGCGCATCAATGTTGTAGCAGTTCAGGCCCAGGGTAGCTAAGAACATGTACATGTCCCACTAGAGTCACTTAAATAGAAATTCAATCATGCCATGTGCTAATTGCACTAAAAGCCCTTGGACCTGCTACAGGACAGAAAGCAAGGTTTGGACTCCAAGCATCTTAGGGTAAATGAGAAGTGACAAAATTTAATTGATCCGGGTATCTTACAGCCTTAAAGGAGCTGGGACTGCAGCATTAAAAGGTACAAAACAACTGTAGGTAAAAAAAAAAAGCAAGGATAACATCTGGAGAAAATAAGCTGATGCCTTCATTTCAGGTAATTCAAACCTCTGTAGAAGGAGGACATCTGCTTTCTGCTAACTGAAAGGTCTTGCAATACATTTACAGCTAATTTTTCCATGCATCAGATAAAAATGCACATACTGCCTGTATTTTCATCCTACTTCCTAAGCCCCCTAGAAACCTAGCACTGAAATATTTGTGTAGTTATTTCCAACTGTGATTTCCAATCCCAACTGCATTTATGAATAAGTCATGATTTTAACCTCTGCAGTACAAGATGCAGTTATTCTTATTTCCCAGCTGTTATGCTATAATAATATATTAATAGCATAACAGCTATATATATAATAGCACAACAGCTGGTATGGTGGTAATAATGCCACCTGCATCATCTCTATATACTCCCTAATCTTCTCATTGCCCCAGGTAAAGCTTAGACTTGCATCCTTTCCATCTCAGAGCACAAACTCAGCCAGAGAAAAGAAGCTCAGCAATAGAAAAGCTGTTGCCTGTAGTTAAATCACAATGAAGTCTCTAATTGTAGCCCAGAGAAGAGTCTTTAAATAAACTCATGTGTTACAGCAAACACTTCAGATGCAAGGTGGAAGTCAGTCACTAGTTTTTCAAATTGGTTTCTACAAATAACACAGTAAGCATCATTAAAAACCATTGACCTGCCATGTGCAAAAATATCAGACACTTCTGCCCTCTCTGATGCAACTAGCACAGTCGCCTGAGTCTTTTTGCAACCCCCTAAAAAATTTCAATAAATTTTTAAGCACTTATTTTTTTTCACTAGATGAGAAATTGATACAGGCTCCAGACACTTGTTTCCTAAACTATCTTTGTTTTCAAAAGGTACTACCTCAAGTCCAGCTTGCCTCAATCAGAGATGGCAGGAGTTACTATGCTATATGCAAGCATTTCCACTTCAGCAAATCTCTGCTAAGATCTAAGTGGAGGCTCAGTAGCAAGAAAATGCATTGTCCCCCTTAACAATATCCCATCTGGCTCCTTCCTGTTTGTGGTGGATTGACCCCAGCTGGGTGCCAGGTGCCCACCAAAGCCATTCTGTCACTCCTCTCCTCAGCTGAACAGGGGATAGAAGATACAACAAAAGGCTCATGGGTCAAGATAAGGACAGGGAGAAATCATTCACCAATTAGTGTCATGGGCAAAACAGACTCAGCTTGGGGAAAATTAATTTCTTACCAATCCAGAGCAGAGTAATGAGAAAATAAAAGCAAATATTAAAAAAACAAACAAATGCCTTCCCACACACCTGTCTTCTTCCTGGGCTCAACTTCACTCCTAATTTTCTCTGCTTCCTCCCATTTAGCAGAGGAGGAGGGTGGTGAATGAGGGTTGTGGTCGGTTCATCACACACTGTCTCTGCTGCTCCTTCCTCCTCACAGGGAGGACTCCTCACACTCTTCCCCTGTCCAGCATGGAGTCCCTCTCATGGGGGACAGTCCCCCATGAACTTCTCCAATGTGAGTCCTTCCCACAGGCTGCAGGTTTTAACAAATTGCTCCAGTGTGGGTCACTTCCATGGTGTGCAATCCTTCAGGAACAGACATATCCAGTGTAGGTCCCCTATGGGATCACTAGCCCTACCAGCAAACCTGCTCCAGCATGGGCTCCTCTCCACAGAGCCACAGGTCCTGCCAGCAGCCTGCTCCAGCACAGGCTTCCCTTGGGGGTCACAACCTCCTCTGGGCATCCACCTCTCTGGCATGAGGTTCTCCACAGTTTGCAGGTGCATATATGCTCCACCATGGACCTCCATGGGCTGCAGTGGGACACCCTGCCTCACTGTCACCTGCATCATAGGGTGCAGGGGAATCTCTGCTCCATCATCTGGAGCACCTCCTGCCCCTCTTTCTGCACTGACCTTGGTGTCTTGCTGAGCCATTTCTCACATATTATCACTTCTCTTTTCTCTGGCTGCAGCTGCTGTTGCCCAGTTATATTTTTCCCCTTCTTAAAGACACCATCCCAGAGGTGCTACCACCACCATTGATGGACTTGGTCTTGGCCAGTAGCAGGTCCATCTTAGAGCAGGCTGGCATTGACTTTGTCAGACATGGGGGATGCTTCTTCCATCTTTTCACAGAATCCACCCACACATTCCTTCCTCTACCAAAACCTTGCTATGCACTACCAATACATTGTCTCATTTGAGAAAATACCTCATCCAAAGTTTCATGCCTTTTACTCTCTCCCTTTTCTAAGAAAGATTGGTACTATAAAGATTGGTATACTTCAGCTGTAGAAAACCAAAGAGTTTTGTAGCTCTGAAGCAACAGGACCAGGATAGAGTGTTCAGCTATCAGCTCAAAATATCAAGTAACACTGGGTTACTTTCAGTACAGATTTACCACATCTTAGTAACAGATCACATCATTCTGAAGTGTCATTTCTGTGTGAGTGAAAATTATCACCACTAAGAATGCAAGTTCTGTAAAAACA
This sequence comes from Acanthisitta chloris, assembly GCF_000695815.1. NCBI lineage: Eukaryota > Metazoa > Chordata > Aves > Passeriformes > Acanthisittidae > Acanthisitta > Acanthisitta chloris. The sequence continues at coordinate 58,944 of NW_008673104.1, forward strand.
CCAAGTAGAAACAGATATTACACCAGAAACAAAACTCAAGGCCACACTGTAAACACACACTAGTGTGCCACGTATTCTCCACATTTGCTGCGCAAATACTGTTTTTCTCGTGTTTATACATTTTGATTTAAACCCTAGAGTAATGGCATTGCAGTCTTAGAAATACTCAACAGGCCAAGTCTGTTTTAATTACAATTACAGGTTGGATGTCAAAATCCTAGTCTTTCCTTTCACATCCCTTTATTCCAATGTCAAAGAAAACAGACAGAGAGGCATTTATGTTTGTACATGCTATTCTCCCGACTCCATATCTAGCCTAATAAATTCATTAACGAGACAAGTTGTACAAATGTTTGCTCTGTATCTCTTCGTTAAAGCTCATTAGTTCCTTTTCTTCCTTACTTAACCTGTCCACATTAGAACACGTTCAGCACTTTTTCCTGTGTTCAGCCACTAACAAAATGTGGGCTGGATCTGCACACCAGCGCTGACAGGCAGGAGCAGCACTATTGCCCTGCTCATCCATCCTTCCTGAACACAGAAAATAGGTCAACTGATAATGCAGATGCTCCACATGGCCAGCACAGGTCAAGGTGGATGGAATAGGGCTGCTTCAGCAGAGAAAATACAGTGGAAACCATCTAATATATATAAATGTACATGCACCTCAAATTTGTGAAAAAACTTAGAAGAGGAATCTCTCAGAAGTGAGCGGGAGACTGGGCTAGATGATCTTCCAGCCTAAGAAATTCTATGATTTTTGTCAACTGCCTTCTACAACCTTGAATGGCCTTTAAAGTCAGTTAAAAAAAAATAAATATCTAGAATTCATGAGAAAAGCAGCACTTCATAAAGTTGCCACTATGCCTGTACTCCTTGTACTTTCCCATCTAGCAAATGTACTGCTGTAATGGGTAATGCTGCCTCACATGGTGCCATGTCCACATCTGCTTCTTCACCACTGAGGAAGGATGAGCTGCCTTATTACAAACTATTTAAAGGACAGGTATCATTGAATCCAATTTTATTAAAATAGCACAAAGTTGCATGTGGATTAAAATTCTGTACTTCAGCAAAGTTTAATGTGCTGGATTATTTTTATAAATTTATGGTAGATGAAGACACTCAAACACAACTGGGTATGTGCATACATACCTACATAAAGCCAGTTTAACTCAACACAAAACTTTTAATATATCATTAAACATCAATTTATGTGTACAGAATGCCGTAGGTTGGCCCTCTGGGATCCTAACATCCTTTTTTATTACACATTTTACCACACAGGAACTCTATTTTATATACAAGCACTGATGTATGAATCTGTAAATACTATCAATATTTCATTTTCTACAAAGTGTCTATAAATTACATCAAGTCAGAACAGCCTTGGGTAGACATGACACGTCACTGCATAAGCAACGCAGGCTTTAAAAACAATCCCCATTTATTTCAGAAACAGTATATCAAAGAAATACTTGACCTGTGCACCCACAGACTCCATAAATAGTTTGATAAGCAATTAGTATTGTGCAACCAAACCACAACACCCACATGTTTCAAAGTGCTTAGCAAGATGATAGAAGGTTGTGGTTCCCATTTTACAGCTGGAACATCTGAAACAGAAAACTCAGGTGGCTTGTCTGAGGTCTCACAGAAAATCAGTGTCACAAAAATGGAAAAAGGCCTGAGACTCTTGACTCTCAAACCCAAACTTAAGCCACAGATAACTTGACTGTGTCTAAATTTATCAGCAATAACTGATACCAAAACAGACTTGGTTCTTTCAGCTCAAATAAGGAACAAAGTTTTTTCATGGATACCAGACATGGTATCATACTGCAGCAATCTGTGGATCAGTAAGACCAGATATCCCAAAGTCATAAATGCGAAGAGACCCCTTAATAAAAGACAGATGGCTAGAAAGAAGTCAGTGGCATGGAGAAACTGGACCCCAGGGTGCACTGGAACCATGAAAAATGAACTTGTGGTAAAGCAACACTCCAGGGAAACCCTCAAAATGCCAAGAGGCATTTCTGAGTTGCAGAAATTTCTACAGAGACCCCTGCATTAGCAAACACTTCCCTCATGCTGCAGCGTGGGAAAACCAGGTGCAAGGAGGCTCCTGAGCCACTTCACTACCAGGAGGCCTGGCAGGGCCATGGGAAGCAGGGGCTGTTGTAGAACAGTTGTTCTACAGCTGAAGCAGGGCTCATTTCGGCACCTGTCAGCCTGGGATCATGGTGGTGCAAGGCCATGGGGACTTGCACAGAAAGACACTACGCAGGGTCTTCATTTCTGCAATATGGCTATTCTTGTGGTTACTGCTCAACTTTGCATGTTCTGTACTTCAACATAGCACCACACTGGTGAACACTAACTAGAAATAGCACTTGTTATCCACTGTGTGTAGACATGCTGTCTCAAGAGGACTAGAACTTCAAAGAAGGCTATTTCTACAGGCAGAGATAGAAATTAATATCGACCTCTTTTGGCATGGATATCTACCCTAAGGGCCTGCAGAGACTGCCTTTAGGGCACACTCATATTCTGCCTTTGAAGAATAACAGTGCACAACTCTGTTTCAACCAGCCATCACTGATTTCATAGCATGGCACATCACCTGAGCACATGCTTTGCAGAAGGAAAAGCAATTCACAGGTGAGATGGGAGAAGAGAACAATGCTACAGATAATAAAATATATAGGGATCTTCTTTCCCTTGTATCATCCAGTTGTATTCACATTGCAAAGATCTATGCAGCTCCCACAGATGGGAAGTTTGAAACATCAGGTGACATCACATGGCTCATTTGGTGTCACGCTGATCTCTTGGTTTTCTCTATGAGATGGGCACTTGCAGTTTTCCTGAGGTAGCAGATACAGAGGTCATTGTTTCATTCCTTTAAGAAAAGCAAAAGTGAAGGAAAAGGAGACAGACAGACAGATGTGCTGGAGTTTCTTAGGAAAGACCCAAAACCACTTGAAGTAAAACATGTTTCTGAAATACTCCGTTGGGACAGATATCACCACAGCCTCCAAAAGCAAATTTCACTCTCTCAGAATCACCCTGAATGACAACTACAGGTTTATTGTGGCAAGCTACAAAACAGTTAATCAAAGAAACATGACTTTTCATAAATAAATAGCCAGGCATCTTGCTCTCCAGGGTTACAGACTTTCTGCAGAATGGATGTTTTGCTTGCTGACATCCTGCAGCAGGTCAAGGCAGGACGGCAGAGAAGACAGTGCTGCTACAGCGAGGCATTCATAGAACTTTTGTGCAGAAAGTGTTTGTCAGAGGATAAATGTACCCACTCCTTCTGTTGTTCTGCTACTTTATCTGCTAAGCATTTTACCAGGACAGGGTCTACTTTGGAGTCAACCTTGTTGGCGAACCAGTGCCCATAATTCAGAAGCCATCTTAATTCTCCTGCCCCGTAGATGCAGACACTGCGAAGGTGGGCACCAGTGCATGGAGGATACAAATGGCCTTCAAAGTAATTCCATTTCACCAGACGAGTTTTGCTCTGTAAGTCCGTTATGTCCCGGGCTGACCTTGGAATTTCCCCAGGAACCCCAGGAACACGTGCAAGAGTGGCCCAGAAATGTTCATCTGGAGAGTATGTGTCCTTTGACCACTCAAAAAAATCTTTTGCAAGTGAGCTTTCAAGAGTATATTGAATAAATTCTCTACTTAAAACAAAATAGGCACTGCCTACAAATACTTCAATATCATGAGGTGGTGGATTCTTAGAAATTTTGGTCTTCACAGGCATCTGCATGTACTCATAAGGCACTTTCATAAGTTCATAGTGATAAGTAAATCGTTCTCTTTTGCTACTGCTTGGCTTTGTAGTTTCCAGCATGTTTCCTCCACCAAGTTTCTTCAGCTCAGCAACCAGCTTGAAATTGGACCTCAAAGGGAAATCTTGGCCACACAAATTGATAACATACTTCCAGGGAACTGGAGAGTCCATCAAATCAGACAAACAATTGAAATCTGCTTGCAGACGTGAAATATGTGCATAGTCCACTTTCTCCAATTTTGATGCAATGAAAATATTTGGGAAACATCTAGCTAGATTGTTCAAAGCAGATTTGAAACTTTTTGCTGATTTTTGGTCATAATGGATGCAGTAAATATTTTGATGACTGTACAGTGAATGTATGAGCCTTTCTACCGTTGCTGCATCTTTGTGAACAACCAAAGAGTAAGCAATTGGAAAACTCTCCTCCTCTGGAGAAACAGGTTTTAGGTGGTATTTCCTAAGTGAATGATACACTTGGCAATCACTCGTCATTGCTGCAACATCTTCATCAGTTAAATCAATTATTTCTTTTTGTCTTATCTCTAAACTCTTGCCTATTTCATAAGGATCTTGTTCGTATATAGATGAACAATTAATTTCGTACTGGAACTCATTTCCAGGGTACGAATACCTGTTTCTAACATAAGAAGAAGTGCTCAGGAAGTGCTCAACCAAATAAATGCCCCTAGAGGGGAAAAAGTGTCTTTCAACATGGAGGAGTTTCAGCACTGCAATCAGCCACCCAGTAACACACAGGATCAGGATTTTCCTTTGGAACGGACATTTGCAGGGCCACTTGTGTCTCTTCATTCTGCAAGAAAAAAGGATATGGTGTTATTTTAAATTAGAAAAAAAACATCAGAGACAATTTCACCTTCTAAGAGCGACATGTGCACACCAGTCTGTCTACAGCACAAATACCACCTTGTCAGGACAGGGCATTGCTAATCTGCAGTTTCTTCTTAATTATCACTTTCAAATTTTATTTCCCTGAATTATCTGACTGAAGGCAATCAACCAAAACAACAACTTGGATTTCAGAGGATTTCCAGGCAAATAAACCAAAACAACAGCTTAGATTTCAGATTATTTCCAGTCAAATAAAAGTGTTGGTACAAGACTCCCACTGTTTGTTTTCCAAACATTTTTACAATTTCTAATGAGTACAGCACCTCCTGTATTGGGGAAAATATTACTGTCCTTTATGTGAGTCAAAAGGATTGAGTAACTACAAGGGACTCAGTGGGAGCAGCACAGGGATCTCTTATGAGTCTGTGAAGAATGTGAGCTTAATGGTAGATATAACTATTCTTAAAAAATAAAGCATGAAACTAAAAGATTTAGAACGCAACCAGAGCATAGTCACTGCCTCTAACACTTGGGCTGGCCCTTGAAGTTGTTCAAGAGGAAATTAATTTCCTTTCTGTTCTCTTCCAAGAGGGTTCTGACAAGCCTGAAGTCCTCCCTGCTCTGTTCAGATTTCTCTCGAAAAAACACAGAATCACAGAATATTCAGAGTTGGAAGGGACCCAGAAGGATCATCAAAGTCCAACTCCTGGCCTGGCCCTGGACAGCCCAAAGAATCACACCCTGTGCCTGAGAGCATTGTCCAAACACTTCTTGAACTCTGTCAGGCTTGGGGCTGTGACCACTGCTCTGGGGAGTCTGTTCCAGTGCTCAGACACCCTCTGGGTGAAGAACCATTTTCTAATATCCAGCTTAAACCTTCCCTGTTTCCTTGTGTCCTGTCACTGGTTGCTAGAGAGGAGAGACCAATGACTGCCCCCCCCACTTCCCCTGTGAGGAAGTTGCATACAGCAATGAGGTCTCCCCTCAGTCTCGACTTCTCCAGGCTGAACAGACCAAGTGACCTCAGCCGCTCCTCATATGGCTCAAATACTGCTAACTTGCCCTGAAAAAAGAGGTGGATGAGCACATAGCACTTCCACATACTGGTATCATCCAGTATGAACATGCAATGGATGTAACCTTTTGAAGGCAGAATTGGCAGTAGTGAGCAGTAGCACATCTATCCTGCTCCCTGTCGCATGACACAACCTCAGACGTGGCTCCCAAAACAGACATGGCCCCTTATTAAGCAGTAGGGTATTTAATAACATTCCTGTGTAGCAAGTTAACAACTGAAGTATTGCCACAATAAAAGCTAAATACAGAGATCTTCTTTCCATATAGCTTTGCTTCACCAGCTGAGTGCAAGCAGCATTGTGACTATCCCTGAATTAAAATTAGACCAGAACCACATACAAGTGCACCATTAAACTTAGCTTGACTTAGCTTAAACCAAGCTTTACATTGTCTATAAATTGAATATCTCCCTGTAATTTCTTTTGAATAGAAGCTGTTCCAGAATGCTTCAGAGTCAATGTAATGGTGGGGCCAGCAGAAGTGGCACAGATGCCTACAGATCCCACATGTGCACGTAAGATCAAGTGTTGAGGAGTGCATGCAAATGTATTTCAAGACTAACTTGGGCTTCTTTAGCATTCCCATAAATGTCAGGTCTTGCAAGCAGTAGCTACATTTAAATTGTAGCCTGTCAAGGCAGAGCTACTACATTAGTTTGTTCTCCCTGACTTTGCCTTTCCCTGTGTTTCTTTGTCCTTGACATTTCCCTGCTGGGGCAACAGAAACGAGAAGGAAATGTCATCTCCTGTTTTCACCTGAGGGTGCCAGGTACAGACCAGAGAAAGCCAACACATAGTTATTTTGTAGAAGTAAAAGCTCAGCAGCTATCTGCAGGTTTTACAGTCAACAGGTATACAAATAAAGAGAAAAAACAGATCTATCTCATATAATCGTAGAATGGTTTGAGTTGGAAGGGACCTTAAGGATTATCTTGTTCCAACCCCTCTGCCATAGGCAGAGAACCTTACACTAGACCAGGCTGCCCAGGGCTCCACCCAACTTGCCCTTGGGTTGGATCTCCCATTCCCAGGGATGGGGAATCCACAGCTTCTCTGGGTAACCTGTTCCAGTGCCTCACCACCCTCAGAGTGAAGTGAGACATTCATATCCCAAGGAAGCTGAAAATTCCAGCTTCCCACTTAAACAGAAGGCACTTCACCTCTTCTCCAGACTAAACCCCAGCCCAATGTCTAATCTGCATCTCCCCTTTACCTCCTTCCTTCCTGTATCTGTGTTCCTGGAGAAAAGTTCCTCTCAAAAGCTGCTTCTAACCGTGTGGCTTTGAGCCGTATGACAGAAGCCCTGCAGAGAGGAACACAGCCAACCTGCTCTTGTTTTAACTTCGGAGGGAGAAGACCTGCGCGTTGTCACCTCTCTGTGAATCTCACCCTGTGCCTCAGTGGTTGTCTCCCTGACTGCAAGCACAACACCTACTGTTCCTGGCTGAACAGGGATTGCCTAACCCAGGGAGGGAATCTCACCTTACTCTCTCCTTCAAACAGGTGAGTTTAGAGAAAGAAAAAGGAAGGGGAAATCCCAACACATAAACTGCTCCAAACCCTCTCTGTCTCTGTCAGTCCCGGACAGCTCCACCCGCCCGTGCCAAACGTTCTGTTGCTAGGCAACTACACAGCAACATAGAATCTGGAACACCCACAAAGATCATGAAGTCCAACTCCTGACCTTGCACAGGACAGCCCAAAGAATCACACCCTGTGCCTGAGAGCATTGTCCAAACACTTCTTGAACTCTGTCAGGCTTGGGGCTGTGACCACTGCCCTGAGGAGCTGTTCCACTGCCCAAACCACCTCTGGACGAAAAAACTTTTTCCTAATATCTAACC
>NW_008673105.1:0-255 GCF_000695815.1 Acanthisitta chloris
CCTTTTGGTGACCCCATGACCTCTGGGTCCATTGAGTGACATTTCCCTGACCCAATGACCCTTGGCTGACCTTTAGGTGACCCCATGACCTCTGGGGCCATTGAGTGACATTTCCCTGACCCTTGGGTGACCTTTGGATGACCCCATGACCTCTGGGGCCATTGAGTGACCTTCCCCTGCCCCAATGACCCTTGAGTGACCTTTTGGTGACCCCATGACCTCTGGGGCCATTGAGTGACCTTTCCCTGCCCAAAT
>NW_008673106.1:0-470 GCF_000695815.1 Acanthisitta chloris
ATCACCCACTGCATCCTCACCCATGGGACTCTACACCCAGAGCATCCCAGAGGTCCCAGAGCATCCCAGGGGTCCTAGAGCATCACCCACAGCATCCTCACCCATGGGGCTCCACTCCCAGACCATCCCAAGGGTCTGAGAGGGTGTCAGGGGTCCCAGAGCATCACCCACTGCATCCTCACCCATGGGGCTCCACTCCCAGAGCATCCCTGAGGTCCCAGAGCATCACCCACAGCATCCTCACCCATGGGGCTCCACTCCCACAGCATCCCTGGGGTCCCAGAGCATCACCCACAGCATCCTCACCCATGGGGCTCCACTCCCACAGCATCCCTGGGGTCCCAGAGCATCACCCACAGCATCCTCACCCATGGGGCTCCACTCCCACAGCATCCCTGGGGTCCCAGAGCATCACCCACAGCATCCTCACCCATGGGGCTCAGCTCCCAGAGCATCCCAAGGGTCCCAGA
>NW_008673106.1:621-2336 GCF_000695815.1 Acanthisitta chloris
ACAAGACCATCCCAGAGGCTCCAGAGCATCTCAGAGGTCACAGAGCATCCCCCACAGCATCCTCACCCATGGGGCTCAACTACCAGAGCATCCCAGGGGTGCTAGAACATCCCAAGTGTCCCAGACCATCCCAGGGGTCCCAGAGCATCACCCACAGCATCCTCACCCATGGGGCTCCACTACTGGAGCATCCCAGGGATCCCAGAGCATCCCAGGGATCCCACAGTATCCCAGGGGTCCCAGAGCATCCCAAAGGTCCCAGAGCATCCCAGGGATCCCAGAGCATCCCAGAGAGCCCAGAGCATCACTCTCAGCATCCTCACTCTTAGGGCTTCACTCCCAGAGCATTCCAGGGGTCCCAGAGCATCCCAGGGATCCCAGAGCATCCCAGGGGTCCCAGAGCATCCCAGGGGATCCCAGAGCATCCCAGGGGTCCCTTGGCATGGCACATCTCCCTTCCCTGGTGCTGCTAACAGCCACTCCAGGAGAGCAGCTCCAGGCTGAGTATCATCCCCCTCCATCCCTGTCCCCTCCAGCTCCCCCCAAGCTGGTTCTGCAAGGTGCTGGAGACACTGAGTCAGACTCCAGGACAACAGGAAGGGACCAGGAGATTATGGGGGAGCAGGAGCCCCCAGGGCTCAGGGGAGGATGCCCAGGGGCAGGGAGAACAAAGCCACAAGGCGTGGGGAGCCAAACAAACACCCAGCACCAAACCAAACCAGCCAGAAAAACAACCCCAGAGAGCTCAGCTGGGGCAGGACAGAGGAGGGAAGTGCTACACATCCCCAGGAAGGGACCCTGGGATGCCCCAGGAACCCTCTGGATCACAGTGCTGCTGTCTGTACCCTTCAGGATGGTCTCAAATGCCTGTTCAACATTGGTGGAATCCAGTGCTGAGGTCTCAACAAACAGCAACCCTTTGTTCTCTGCAAGGAGAGGATGAAGATCTCAGTGAGGAGACAGCTCCATCCTGGAAACCCTTTAGAGTCACCTGAGCCCCTGAATTGGTGCAGGTCCCCTCAGCTAGGGAGGTCCCCAAGCTCTCAGCTCCATCCCAGGGTACCAACTCATACCTGCAAACATTTTGGCCTCCTCCATGGGCACCTCCCGAGCCTGGGCCAGGTCAGTCTTGTTGCCCACCAGCATGACAATGATGCTGGCCTCAGCATGGTCATACAGCTCCTTCAGCCAGCGATCCACCACGTCGTAGGTCTGGTGCTTGGTGATGTCAAACACCACCAGGGCACCCACAGCCCCTCGGTAATACCTAGGGGAGAACCTCAGCGTCACCCACAGCAGCACCCACAGCATCCTCACGGCTCCAACCAACAGAGCATCCCAGGGGTCCCAGAGCATCCCAGGGGTCCCAGAGCATCCTAGGGGTCCCACAGCAGCACAGCACCACGCATCCTCACTCATGGGCTCCAACCAACAGAGCATCCCAGGGGTCCCAGAGCATCCCAGGGGTCCCAGAGCAGCACCCACCCCACCCTCACTCATGGGGTCCAACCAACAGAGCATCCCAAGGGTCCCAGAGCATCCCAGGGGTCCCAGAGCAGCACCCACAGCATCCTCACTCATGGGGTCCAACCAACAGAGCATCCCAGGGGTCCCAGAGCATCCCAAGGGGTCCCAGAGCATCCCAGGAGTCCCATGGGGCTCAGCTCCCAGAGCATTCCAAGGGTCTCAGGGCATCCCAGGGCTCCCAGAGCATC
>NW_008673107.1:0-18950 GCF_000695815.1 Acanthisitta chloris
CTGCAACGAAACCCCAGAACAGGGTTTGGGGGGTCTGCAACATCACAGGGTCTTCCTGCCCATCCAAACACTCCAAATTCCGTAAGAGCACACTCTGAGCTGACTTGGGATTTCAGCCCCACGGCACCTGGGAGCTGGGGGTCACGGCAGTGCCCAACCTGTGCTCTGGGCATGGATCAGGACAAGTGCTGGGGTCTCCACCAACTCTCTCCTGAGCATTGAACCCCCCAGCCCTGCTCCAGCAGCATCCCGGGGATGCTCCATCCCCTGCCTGGCTCTGGGACACCTCTGCTGGGCAGGCAGGACCCCGACCCGCCGCCCCCGGCCCCTCCGGCCCTGGCGAGGGGGAACTCATGGCATGAAGGAGCTGGCCAGGCCCGGCTGAGACATGGCAGAGGGATGATGGAGCGACGTTGGATGCTTTTCCACCTGGTAGGAGGAACCGCAAGCATTTTCTTATGGGAGAACCCAACAAACCCCCAAATAATAATTAAAGAAAGGAGGAACGGAAGAAAGAAAGAAAACCCTTCGGGGAGGAAGAGTTTCTTTTTCATTAATAAGCTGCCTTTACTTGGTTTCTTTGGCTCACTCCATTGCTGGAGCCTGATCCTCAAATGATACCCTAGTGGAGTCCCTGAAGTCGGGGTGCCTCAGGTCCATGAGAAATTTGGTGGGAGTGAGAATGTGAGTAGAACCTGCAGGAGAACAGAGCGGGGCTGAGGGCTGTGCCAAGACTCCCCCACCACCACCACCACCTTCTTTCGGGGTGAGGAAGGACGCGGTTGCCGTCAGGAGCATCGTAGGCGCATGCAGGGAATGGTCCCCGGAGAGAGGCAGGATGAGATGCATGAGAGGCAGGATGAAGCTGGACTTGGGGGTCTGGTGACAGGGGGAAACATCCAGAGGCAGCAGGAGGTGATGGAGACTGGGATGCTGCTCCCAAGGAGCAGCTGAGGTGCTGGTGACAGGCTTGACCAGACATCCCAGGCAAGAATCCACAGACCAGATGAGATGGTAAGGAGCACCTGCCTCTGCCCTACAAGGTGTGTATCCAAGCCACAATTCCCAGAGGAATTTTAGTGGACCTACAAGCTCCTTGCTAACATCTGGGAGAGCTACCACTGTGTCCTCTATACCCAACTCATGGCCACATTCTCCCAGGAGACCTAAATGTCCTTTGCTAATGTCTGGTAGAGCTTCCACTGTGTCCTCTACAAGGTGTGTATCCAAGCCACGCTTCCCAAAGGAACTTTAGGAGACCTACAAGCTCCTTGCTAATATCTGGTAGAGCTTCTTCTGTGTCCTCTACAAGGTGTGTATCCAAGCCACCACTTCCCAGAGGAATTTTAGTGGACCTACAAGCTCCTTGCTAACATCTGGGAGAGCTACCACTGTGTCCTCTATACCCAACTCATGGCCACATTCTCCTCCAGGACCAAAGATGAGATGCTGAGACTCAGCACACACGGCACGTCCTGCTGCACAGACAACACGTGTGCAACAGGACAATGTGTCACCTGGTGCACACACAGGGCACATCATGACTTGCACACCTCTGTTTTGTTACTCCTCCCTGCAATGACTCCAAGAATGACCAACCCACATGCAACAAGAGCAATCCATGCTACAAAACCTCCTTCCCTCTCCTCTAGCCCTGCTCAGATGAAACCAACCAGGGAGACAGAACCATGGGAGCAAAAAATGAGGATGGGTGGAGGGATGTAACCCAGATGGGAGAAGAGACACACACGGGTGACAAGGGATGTCAAGGAAATAAAAAACCTTTCCGCAGAGTTCCAGCTCCCGCAGGCGTCTGGAGCCGGGAGTTTGCGGGATGGAGCGTGGGATGAGCAGCCAGTGCCAGGGGCAGCCCCGGGGCACACTCACCTATTAGCACCTCCCACTTGCCGCTGGCTTGTGTCACCTCGTAGGCGCAGCGCATCTCGTTCATGCTCACCCCACCCAGGATGAAGATGATGAGGCGAGGACCACTGCGGTACTCGCCCGGAGCCTTGTTCTTGTGCCAGTGGCCATAGCGGGCGCTGAGGGGAGGAGAACAGGGATGAAGGATGGGGAACAAGGCACATTGCCTTAGTTAAATCATACATCCATGAGCTTCCAGATTGCTGCTAAAACATGTAACGTGCAGCTAGGGAAAGTGAGGCACAGGATGTCTGAGGGGAGATTGAAGAATGGGATGCCTGAGGGGAAGCAGAGGCATGGGATGTCTGGAGGGAAATTGAGACATGGGATGTCTGGAGGGAAATTGAGACATGGGATGTCTGGAGGGAAATTGAGACATGGGATTCCCAAAGGGAAATGGAGCATAGGATGTCTGGAGGGAAACTGAGGCACAGGATGCCTGTATGGAAACTGAGGCATGGGATTCCTGAGGGGAAACTGAGGCATGGGATTCCCAAAGGGAAAGCACATGATGGCTGAAGAGAAATTGAATAGGATGTCTGAGGAGAAAACAGAGGCATGGAATGTCTGAAGGGAAATTGAGACATGGGATTCCTAAAAGGAATGGGGCACAGGATGTCAGGAGAAACAGGCATGGGATGTCTGGAGGGAAATTAAGATATGGGATTCCTGAAGGGAAACTGAGGCATGGGATGCCTGAAGGAGTGTGGAGCAGCTCACAGCCCTGCTGCTGGATCCACCCCTGGGATCAGTGTGGGATGGATGCTGGGATGGATGCTGTGGGTGACACAGTGTGCAGCTAGAGGGGGAGGACAGGAGGACCCACCTGACTGCAGTGGTGCTGAAGGAGGCGGAGGAGCGGGTGGAGATGTACGGGTAGTGCTTGGTGTCCAGCTTGTCCTCGATGGCATCCTGTGGGCAGACAGCCACAGACTCAGGGTCAGCATCCCTGTTCCCAGAGCCCCTGGGGATGGCAGTGCACAGAATTCCCCTCCTGGGAGGCTCATGGGCATGAGCTGAGCTGGAGGTTTCAGCCCTATGATCCACCTCCCAGGGCAAGGGACTCCCTGTTGCTTCATCAGTGGTGGAGGGTTAATGTCATCTGGGAGACCCTAGTGAGGTGCTGCTGCCCTGGGCAGACCCCTCTGGGCCTGGGAATGAGGTTTAGGGGTGCCCTGAGGATGAAGGCACCAAGGAGGGGTTTCCAAGGATTGTGGCAGGGGAAGCCAAGAGCTCTGTGCTTTGGAAATCAAAGGAGCTGCAGCTCTGTTTGTCTCAGTGCCTGTGGGCAGAGGCAGCACGGAACTACAGTGGTATCTCCTCCCCAAAATGTGGCTCTAGGGTCTGTCTGTCTAAGCAGATGGAATGTCTGTGCTGCAGAGCAGTTTTGGTGCCTGGGATCCCCTGGCTCTGGGCAGATCCCAGGACTTTGCTCTGATCCACGGGATGGCACAAACTGAGTGGGTCAGGAGGAAGGCAATGCCTGGAAAAACTCACTTTTTGGCTCTGCCCAGTGCTACCCAAGCACAGAGCACATAGGGTAGCTCCTGTGGGTACAGGCACAGAGCCATGCCTGTCCTTGGATCAGCTGGGACATGGGCAATGGGTGGTGAGACACTGTCCCAGGTTGCCCAGGGAGGCTGTGGCTGCCCCAACCCTGGCAGTGTTCAAAGCCAGATTGGCTAAAGCCTTGAGCAACCTGTTTTGGTGGGAGGTGTCCCTGCCCAGGGCAGGAGGTTGGCACTGGATATCTCCAAGCACCATTCCAACCCCTAAAATTCTATGATTCTAATGCTGTGACAAGGCCATCCAGCCATGCCCATGGTGGGACACACACAACCAACCAGTTTGTTACTGTCTTTCTATCACAGGGATGTCATGCAGGCCCAGCTGGGGCTGTGCATCCCACCTGGGTTCAGAAGAACCTCCCAGAACATCCCAACTGTGCTGCAGTTGCAGGCAATGAGCAGCCTGGAGGGCATGAGGCAGGGAGAGGTGTCTGGGTTTGGGCTGGAAGCAGCCAGCTCTCTCCAGGGCCCTTCCTGGGGTCCCTGCTCTGTCTCCTGCCCCTGTCCTTTCTGACTCACCTCCATGATGTCCTTAATCACTGGGGTCCATCGGGAGAGCTGGTAGGTTTGCTCGCTGATCCGCTCCTTCCGCTCCGGCTTGCTCCGGCGGCGCAGGGTGGACTGGGCAGAAAGAGCACAGGGACACCCTGAGACACAGGGGCTGTGGTGGGGAGACCAGAGACACCCCAGAGGGCCATCCCAGGTGGCTCCCAGAGTGGAGCAGGTGCCATGCTCCTCCCTCCCAAGGGGACACAGGGAGCGGGAGGTGGGCACTCACGTCTGTGATGATGGGCACCCCGAGGTGGGCCATGTTGGTGATGATCTCACTGTCCTCTGCTGGGATCTGAGCGTGCTGGATCAGCTTGTTCAGGTTCTCCTCAGTGATACCTGGAAGTGCAAAGGGGAGATGGTGTCCTGAGGAATGTCTCCTGTGGGGACACAGCCCTTCCACTGCTGCCTCCCGACACCCAGCCTGGTGCCGGTCAGGGAGGCAAGACTGGGCTTTTCCACCAGCTCATCCTGGCTCAACCTGGAGCATCCTGCACCCATCCCTGCCCAGGTGTCCTCCTCACCATTCTTCAGGAAGATGTAGAGCAAGATGATGCGGATCTTGTCATAGGTACTGACATTCCCATCCAGCAGGATGGGCACAATGGCCCTCATAGGGTCCTTGATCTTCTCACCTTCAGCATCAGTGCCCATGGCCAGGTCCTGTAGAGAACACATGTGCTCATCACCCCTCCACCCAGGGAGGGAGCTGCCAGTCCCTGTTGTCCCCGTGGGGCTGGGGGAGCTGCTACCTGCTCAACTCGGCACAGCTTGTCCACAGTGCCCTGGTAGTGCTTCATGCAGTCCTCAGCCAGGTGCAGGTGGGTCGAGTACTGGGGAGACATGAGTGGTCAACCCTGCAGTGCTGGCAGCAGCTGAAGGTCCCTGTGCCACCACCCATGGCCAGGGACCCTCCAGGAAGGGCTGCCAACTCCTGCTCCCCAAGTGGGCTCAGTCACTCTGCAGACATCCCTCCCCTCATACCTTGCTCAACTCCTTCTGGTACTGTGGCATCTTCTTCAGCATCTGGGACAGGTCTCTCATGGTGGTCTGTGAGGAAAGGGGAGATGGTCACTCACCCTCAGGGACTTGGGGACCATGAGCAGAGAGGGGATGACCCTGCCAAGGACTTCTGTCTCCATGCAGCCCCTCATGGGGGTTTGGTGACACCTGACATGTCATTGCCAGGTTTCCTCCACTGCAGATGACTGTCAGGGGACAAATCCCCTGAGGACTTCCCTCCAGGACCCTAGTGCATCTGCCTGGGGCTGAGATGGTCCCTTCAGGTCCCAGCCACTTTCACATCCTATTTCCACTGGGGTCGCCTCACTGCCACCAACTCAGGGGCTCTGCAATGGAACTGGTGGGGACAGAGGCAGCTCCTGTGGGAGGCACAAGGACCCTGTGTTGGGGCAAATTGACCCCACAGTGCACTGCCTTCCCAAGGCACCCTGTTTCCCCAGTCCTGCGTATAGGGCTGGCACCCTACAGCCATCTGCCCCCCTCAGGGACCTGAGCACCCTTGTCCCTTCACAAAGGTCCCCACTGGGTGTCCCCAGGAGACTCCACCATGTGCCAGCCCATGGCTGAGCCCCTTGGATGCCCATCTGTGGCTTGGTGGATGCATTCAGGTCACCTTATCGCCCGTGTTCATCCTCTTGCTTGAAGAAAACTCCTTTAGGGACCGAGTCACCTCCCTGGGGAGAGGAGGAGGGCAGAGATGTCAGCAGGGAGGGGACCCTCACCGCAGGGAGGGTGACAATGCCAAGCCAATGTCCCACCCAGCTGGCAAACCAACCACAGGGACACTCACTGGGACACCTCAGCGATGTGTTTGTGGCGCAAGGTGACCCACAGGTCATCATCCTCATCCAGGAGAACCTCCTTAATCCGAGCCTCGCCGATGCCGCTCGTCTCGTACCTGGAAGAGGGGAGGAGTGTCATGGGGGGAATGGGACTGGGGGCCACACAGTCCCCTCACTGCCTGGGATCAGGGAGCTGAGGGAACATGGAGGGACCTGGGGGGACATGGCAGCTCTTCTTGGCTCTGCCAGCAGCAAAGTGAAGTAATTTCTACTCAGTTTCACCTCTCACCTTCTTATACCCCTTCAACTACCAAATGGTAGGAAGGGGCCAAGAGCTGAAGGCTGGAAAAGCCCCTTTGGCATCAATCCTGCCAATCACACCCACCAGACTGCAGGCAGGACTGGGTTCTCCCAAACAATGCGATGGATTGAGGGAAGCTGAGCTTCCAACTCCTGCCTGAGGGCTGGACTGGGGAGTCCATGGGAGTGGTGGGGACAGCAGCTCTGCACTCACTTGTAGACATCATTCTCAATGGGCAGCAGGTCGTAGCTCATGGCCTGGAAGGTCAGCTCATGCAGCACTGGGGAAGCAGGGTCAAAGCCACGGTCCAGGATGAGGAGCTGGGAGCGAGCCTTGTCCGGACCCTGCAGAGCCAGGAAAGCTGTCAGCAGCAGGGCCAGGGGCTCTGCCAGCCCCCAGGTGCTCAGGGGAAGCCAAGGCTGTTTTGGGGTCCCCACTCAGGGTCTGTGACTGCCATGGGGCAGAGCTCAAACAGAGCTCTAGGAGTGAAGCATCACCCCAGTATCCTCCTCCAAGGCTGCCAGCACCACTCACCTCGCCCATGGTGGGGTCATCAGCTTTGTAGGCATCCAGCTTGTCCTGGATGAGCTGTGCCAGCATGGCATTGTCCTTGTAATCCCTGGAGGAGGCATGGGGAGAGGTCAGGGCAGGGGATAGGGAGGAGATGCAGGTTGCCCTGCATAACATCCTTGGCTCATGCGAGAGGAGGCACCTGAGCAGGTTTCGTTTCCCATTTCCACCTCTCCTTGGGGAGCTCCCCTTTGCCTTAGTGCCACCTAGATTTTAGGGTCCCAACCCCACCAGAGCAACAAATCTGAGCCTGTTTACACTGAGCATGGATGTCTGCCCGTCCCACCATCCCCTCCATCCCCGCACCCTCACAGCACCAGACACAGCATGGCCTCATCCAAGGCCTGTGCTTAGCACAACCCCAGCCCCACCACACTGCTGGGGGAGCAGGCAGGTCCTAGGAGTGCCAACCACACTGCCCTTACCCCCGGTACCGCACGGCTGGGTACTCCTTCAGAGTGGCACACAGCGTGGCAATCTGCTCTGCCAGGCGCTCCAGGATCGGGTTCTTCATCTGCGCTTTGTGAGGGCTGTAAAAGCTTTGGAAGGAATCAGCTGAATCCAGAGAGTAAACCTGGGGGTGCAGTGGGAAGAAGGTTAGAGGGGATATCTGGAGGAGAGCAGCCCCACTGGGCAGGTTTGGAAACCACATTCATCCCCAGATGAAGGGCCCAGGCTCATCAAGCAGCCAGAGCTCAGTGATGCTCAGGGCATCCCTCAGGCTTTCAGCTGACAGCTCGGGACCCTGATGGACTTCCTAGATCCCAGTTCTGGCTCCATGGCATGCTCTCCACCCACATGTACCCCCCAGGTGAGCAGAGAAAACCCCCTGCCCACAGCGTTAACCTGCTCCCAAGCAGAGAGCCAGAGATGTGGGGATGAGCAGGGACATGCTGCTCCCACACTGTGTCCCTGGTAAGGACCAGTAGCCAATTTGGCTGCTCATGGAGATGCTAAGAGTTCATCTTCCACCTGCCTATCTCCCTAGTAATGCTGAGGCTTGAAGGGTTAATGGCACCAAGCGGGTCTGGTACCATCTGTCCCTCCCTGTCCCCATGTCTGCAGCAGGGGCAGATGGCACAGGGCCAGCTCCTGGTGTCCTTGGCTGGTGGCTGGACAACGTGGCTGCTGGCATGGGGCCAAGGCACAGCACCCACTAAATCCCTGCGGCAGATCAGCCCCAGAAGTAATCCAAGGAGACAGAGAAGAAGAGCAGAGCAGGGCTGAGGAGTCAGCCAGGAATGTGAGCTTGTTACACAAACCCTGACACAGAGCATCCCTTGGTTATCCCATCCCCTGCACCACCCCAGCAGGGACAGTCCCCAGCCTGACCTTACCTGGGACTCGGAAGGGAGGAAGGCAATGTTGATCTCTGTCAGGGTTTTGATGACCTTGGCAGCACGGGATTTCACCAGCTCATTGAAGAGGGCATCAGGGCAGGCTGCGAGGGCAGGAGGAGAAGGAAGGTAGTGCTCAGCATCCCTCCATCCCTGCTTGCTTGTACCCTTTCAGTGACCTTCCCTCCCCTCCAATTACTCACAGTCAGTGAAGAAGACATGGGCAGCTCTGTACTTGGAGGTGGGAGGATCCTTGAAGTCATTGATTAGGGAGTGGATGGACTGGAAAAGAGAAGAATCAGCTGAGCTGGGCAGGGTGGCACTGTAGGCACCTAGGCAGCATCACCCACCATCCTCCCTCCTGGCACAGGGGAAGCTCTGTACCTCCACCCCACTGCCCTAGCAGCACTGCTGGCCTCACTGGAGCCAGGATGCTTCCCATGGGCACAGCTGTCCATCCCAGCATGGACATCCCTCCACCTCACCTGGGCCAAAGGACATGTCCCTGCACCCCACACTCTGTCCTCACCTTCTCGGAGGGAGTGATGAGATAGACAGCCTCCAGGCTGGGCAGCGGCTCCCGGCGCTTGTTGATGTCTTCCACAACTGGGGGAAAAAACAGGGATCATGGCAGGGACAGGTGTGGGCAGGGGCACTCAGCTACACAGTGGATATCCCACGGCAGCATGGGGAATTTCATGGTTGGATAGCCCAGAGCAGCACAGGGGATGTTGGATATGCCGTGGCAGCACAGGACTAGCCCTGCCAATCCCTCCATATCCAACACACCTCCAGCCACCCACCCCTGCTCACTCAGAAGCTGGTGCAGGGGCTGTGCCCACCCTTCCCAGTCCTGTTATACCCCCTTGGGGCTGTGTGTGGGCTCCTGGCCAGGTCCCAGAGGCTGTGGATTCGTCTGTGCTACTGTTCCCTTGATTTATCCTCATATCCCCCCATGGAGGGGACCATCTGGGAGTGATGCTCTGGCTGTACCCAGGCTGGGGCAAAATCCCACTGGCCCCAACACCTTCCACCAATGTCCAGCCTGGGGTTTCCTTCTCATTTCTGAGTGCTGCAGGGAGCTATTTATTTATAGGGCTGATATAAACCAACACCTGCCTCCTCCTCGGACTGAGATACTGCCAGGAGACAAGGTGTTCTGGCTGCTCCAGCCCCAGCAGGCAAGGAGGGACCTGTGAACACCAGCCTGGCACAGAAAGCCATCCATGAGCAGTGGGAGGTGGCATGGATCCATCCCACGTGGGATGAGGCTGTTTGCAAGCTGTGCCAACTGCCTTGTGCCAGCCTGGAGATGCCTTTGCAGATGCCCTGGTAGAAAGGGAGGTTTTGCCCTCCCCACAGGGAGGTGTGTGGGATGCAGGCAGCTGGTACTCACTGGTTATGCCCTCTGTCATGATGTCTGTCATCTTGCAGCAGGAGGAGAGCATGCGCATGCTGAGCTGGTCCACCACCAGCACCTGGGGAGAGGAGCTGTGAGCTGGGGGCACAGCAGGACCTGCCCTTCCCTACCCTGCCCACAACTGCCTCTCTCTTCCCTGCTTCCTCCTCCCCACCCTCCTCCTCTGCTCCTGGCCCTCCACGTTTGGTGCTCACCTTCCATTCTCCCTTCTTCTTCACTTTCCGGATCACATCGTGCATAATCTCTGGAAGAAAGGGAATAAGGGGAAGGATGAGCACTCAAATTTCCTCCCCCCTGTAGCATCCCAGAGCCTGTCAGCAGTGGGGGCTGCGCTGGGGGCACCAAACCCCCCACCCATGTGTAGGGTCACAGCAAACTCCACTCCCCCAGTGCCTTAACTGGGGACGTGGGGAGGGGATGGGGTGGCATCCAGGGAGGAGTAGTCACCCCCCAGTCCTGTTTTCCTATCATGCTTGGCACTAACAGATGGAGCCCAGGCTGGTGGGGAGCGTGGGCTGGCAGAGGGTTGGGGGGTCCCTCTGCACCCCACATGTCTCAGCCCTAATCCGAAGTGTTGGGAAAACAACAGCGGCTTAAGAGCTCCTTTTAGAAACAAGAATCAAGCGGCCTGAGCCTGTTCCTTGTAATCCCTCACAATCCCATTTCACCTCCCATGGCTGCTGGGCTTATGCAACCAGCCAGGATGGCAGCACCCACGGGGCCCCCTGCACCCCAACCCTCAGGGAGGCAGGTCCAGGCCACACGAGGAGGTGCTCCTGGCAGTGGGATGAGGGTGTCACCTCTGGGGCTGGGTGGCAGCAAGGGGGTTTCAAGCCTTGCCATAGTTGGTACTTGCCCTCCTGCCAGACACATGTGCTGCCTAAATCTTGCCCACATCTGTGTTGGAGGACATGAGGTGCCCCCAAAACCCTGAATGTTTCCTTTGATCCTGGTGTATGAACCACCACTCCTCACAGAGCAGCGATGTGCTGGGGGATGCCCAGGTGAGCTTGAGGAAGAGTCTGAGTCATGTCCTCACACAGCACTTCTCCCTGGATTTCATCCCCTGAGGGTTTTGCTCTGACCTCCTGGTGCCAGGGACAGTGATAGAAATGCCCAATTAAAGCCTAATTAAGAACTGTTTCTAAATTAGAAAACACAAGATGTGGGAATTTTGGACGTTTGCTGAGGGTGTCACCCTGCCAGCCTCAGACTTGGGACCCTTCCCTGTGGGAGTCACTCCAAGGGTGCCAGTTCCCTGGGTGAAGCCCAGTGGGACCCAGAGCCATGGCACTAGTGCCAGCAATAAAACAGGAGCCTGTGAGCATTGTTGGTCTGTCTGTCCTGCTGTACAACCTGGAGACAGCCATTCCTACCACTGCACATCCATCTCCTTCCCAGGGACATCTGTCTCAGGGGAGTCACAGAAGGATGCTGGTCTTGAATTCAGGATCCTGCCTGCCCTTGGTCACATCCTTCAGCCTCTCCATGGGTAAAGAAGGTAGAGGATACCTCCAGGCCAGGGAAGGGGGATGGACAGTAACTGTACCCCTAAGGTGGACACTGCTGGAGGGGCAAAGCTGCTGTCTGCACCCATGTGTGCTGCCCACCCACATCCAGTCACCCACACAGCAAGAAAGTGAACTAGGAATTGCCCTCTGCCATGGGAAGGAACAGGCAGTGAGGGCTGTCCATGCATCCCAGTCCTGCTCCCTGTCCTTTGCTGGCGCAGCCGCAGGGCCGGGAAGGAGGGATGTGCTGGCATCCCTCCTCTTCCTTCCATTACTCACATTTGGCTCCTTGTCCAGAGCAAGGATCCAGCAATAACAGCACTGTTTACAAGGCAGCACAGTGGCTTCATCTCATCCCACCACCTCAATCCCAAAGGATGGGGAGTAAAGCCCAGGGAGCCATGGCAGTGCACCATGTGCCCAGCGGTGAAACAGGATGGGAAAGGGTTGGGAAGAAGCAGCAGCCAGAAAGAAATTCAGCCCCTGAGATGAAAATACTACCAGCTCCAGGGCTAGCAGGAAGGAAGGAAGGAGGCTGGGAACGAGCATCCTGGGGCCTAGGAGAAGGTGCTGTCAGAGTAAAGGCTCCCATGGATCAGCTCCCAGCACCCTCCATTTGCTGCAATGAGGGAGGGACAGAGGCCCAGGGCAGGGAAGCACAAAAAGGACTCCCAAATTGCTGCCTCAGCCACCCCTGAGCTTGTCCTTGCTGTGGCAGTCGCTGCAGGGGACATTTAGTCTTCAGCATCCGGTTTTGTGGGAATGCTGTGTCCCTTCTGCACACGGATGGGTTGGGCTGGACAGAGGATGCTGGGGGGTAGGGAGCATCTGCCTGGCTGCAAAAGGGGCTGTCACATCCCCCAGCCCGACCCTGGCACTCAGAGAGGCCTCCCAGAGCAGGAACTGGACACCTTTGAGAGTGATTCCTCTGAGCTTCATGGTTTTAGGGTGCTCATCCCCTGGACAGAGATTTGGCCCCAGGCACAGCTGTTCCCTGCATCAATGTCCTCTCCTGCCTTGACTGTGGGTCAGATCTGCCTCCAAAGTTTGGCTCTTTCACAGGCCCTGACAGGGTTGGCAAAGAGGCAGATCCAGAGCATCCCCCAAAGAGGCTCCAGGGTCCTGCCAAAGGGAACAGACCTGAGCAAAAGCCCAAGATGAGCAACAAATTTGAAGGAGACACAGCCATGACCTTCACCTCCTGGGTGTCCTTTTAACCCCCTAGGTTAGAGGAGAGTGGTCTGGGAACATTTCCCAGGGGAAATGCAGCTCTTCCTGTCCCTAAGGTCCTCAAGTCACACCCAGCCACATCCTTCGAAGTAGCTACTCCCACATTCCACATTAGCAGGTGAGATGTTGCCATTCATGTCCCCACAAGGTCCCCAAAGAGTTTCTGGGCTCTAATGTCAGCTGATGATGCTCACAGTCAAGCTTTTCATCTTGGTGATAAAATGAGGTTTCAGGGGGAGAAAAATACATATGTACATCTCATCCAGTGCCTCCAATACTTGGCTTGTCTGGACCTACCATGTCACATCTGCTTCCTTCAGGCTGGAAGAATTTTAATTACAATTTCTACTGAGAACAGACAAATACAGACAGCTCTGGATGACTCCTCCAACATCAGTGCCCATGGACAGGGCAGCACATCTCCCCTGTGGATGGAGGACCTCTGGAGCAATAAGGCCCTGAAGTGCCATCATGCAGGTGATGTGCTTGAGACCCACCACATCTGCATGGGACACACTACCTCCCCAGCCCATCACCTGCACTGAGGCTTGTTCTTGGGGTGATACATGGCATAAACATGACCTGCTGCATCATCTCCAAGCAGGGCCAGAAGCTGGTGACACGGTGGCCTAGTAGGACTTGAGCCCATCCATCACTCCAAGAGGCTTAGCCCATGTTATTTATACTGAGCTGCCCAGCCAGCCTTTATCCAGCCCTGCCTTGCCCCACTTGCTCATGGCAACAGCACACCAGCCCCATGTCTCCAACTGGACCTGAGGGAAGAAGGACCATCCCTGCCACTGCTTGTGCCCACACCAACAAAGTTGTGGCCAAGCACAGCCTGTGCTGAGAGGGACTCATTTTGGGACGTCCCAAGCCTGTTATCTTCTTTCAGAATGAGCCTGGAAGCTAATCAGCTGTCCTGACTTCCACTGGTAGAAGCAGTAAAGCCTTGTCCTGGCCACCACCCCACCCTGGGACACCAGGATGGGTGAGAGATGCTGCAGCCAGGGACATTCCAGCTTTAGCATCATAGCATGTTTGGGATTGGAATGGAGCTTAGAGATCATCCAGCCCCAACCCCTGCCCTGGGCAGGGACACCTCCCACCAGAGCAGGTTGCTCAAGGCTTTAGCCAACCTGGCTGTGAACACTGCCAGGGTTGGGGCAGCCACAGCCTCCCTGGGCAACCTGGGACAGTGTCTCACCATCCTCACAGCAAAAACTTCTTCCCCATATCTAATCTCAATTTTTCTTTTTCAATTTATCCCCATTCCTCCTTGTCCTGTCCCTGCAGTTCCTAACCAAGAGTCCCCCTGCAGCTTCCCTGGAGCCCCTTCAGCTCCTGGCAGGTTGCTATGAGTGCTGATTTAGTGCTGACCCCAGCCTGCCCCATGCCAGCAGTGATTGCCAAGCCCTTCCCTCCTGGAGCAATAAGGAGCCCAAACTCCTGCTGCTCAGGAATGTTCCCTTGCTGCCACATCCTGGGACCTTAGGGCTGCACACTGTGGCCTGATGTGGCATGGAAAGACAGAGCTGCTTTATGGATGGGCAGGAATTGCTCAGGGTCCTACAGGAGATGAGTGGTCCCAACCATGGGCTTTTCCTCTCCTCACACCTCCTCTGTTTTGGAATCCCAAATCCCTGAGCAGCTCTGGAGAGCTGAAGATCACAGAAATTCACAGTGAGGTTTGCTCAAGACCCACTTCTCTTAAAAAGCTGTCAGGCTGCATCTCCCAGACGAACACGTTTGGCTTGGGGTTGGCCTGGCAACTGCTTTTTTGCTGCTTCATTAATTAATTGCTCAAGACAGTGTGAATGTTACATTGATACAACCACGTTTGGATGTAGTGGAGCACGTCTCCACCTCTGAACAGCCTCAGTCAGGGCTCTCTAAGTGCCACTGTACCAGCCCCTAGCCAGCCCAAGTAACACAGGCATCATGGACCAGAGGATGGCAGGAAGACCACCAACTTCATCCAGCACATGGAGAATAACCTCATGGACATGAGGCAAAGCCCAGCTGATGTCTTTCAGTGCAGCTAAGAACCACCCAGGGATGACCTGAGTCTGGGGAGTGCTGTGCCCATAACCCAAGCAAGTCTCAAACATCTGCTCTCCAGCAGTTCATTCCTGAACACCTATTTGCCCCCATGGATTATGCCCACCTGGAAGACCTCAGCCTTTCTGGAGGACACATTCCTCATGGGGGACCTGCTGGTTGTACAGCCCAGGCTGCCCAAGCTCAGCTTCATCCTTTCCTTGGGACCTGCTGGTTGTACAGCCCACTCTGCCCAAGCTCAGCTTCATCCTTTCCTCCCCAACCCTGGATGAGCTGAAACTTGGCATTTTCACATCCAGAGCAGCACCACATGTCTCTGTCCCAGCTGCTGGTGTAATATGCCACGTGCTGAGGCCACACTGAGCTGTATTTGTGCTGCTCTGGGGAGCTGTGTTGTGCTGCAGCCTCACGGATTAGTCATGGTAATCGTAGTAACCTGTGATTAATTCCTCCTTTTTTTGCTATTTGCACTGCTCTCCTGAAGGATTTATACCTGCTGGCCAATGCCTTGGGAAACCTGCACAGCCTGGAGAGGAGGAGGATGGAGACCTGGAGGTTTTGAACTCTTTAGAAATTGAGTAATATACTCCGAAGGAAAAAAGGGAAATGAAATGCATGATCACACCCATGAATTCAATGACTGCCCTAGAGAAATGGGGAACGTTCACATGGGTTTTCACTGCAGGATCAGGCACATGGTGGATTGTTGGGGTGTCCTGTGCAGGGCCAGAGGTTGAACTGATGATCCCTGTGGGTTCTTCTCAACTCAGGATATTCTGTGATTCTATTACCACTCCTGGCAGTTTCCTTGGGTCTGCACAAAGATCTGGGAGTTGAGCAGAGTTCAGGTAGAATCAATCATCCCCAGACCTTCAAGTCCCTGCTGAAGGCATCACCCTCCACTAACACTTGTCCTCTTCCTCCAGGTGTTTCTATCCCCAGCAGATGCTGCACCTGTCTGTTGGCAGCTGTAGGTGCTGGTGGTGTGGCCAGTGCTGGTGGTGCTTCGGTGCCAAGAGGAGGTCAGAGCTCTCCTGCAGCAGGATGGCACACACAGGTGCCACAGCATTCCAGAGGAGAGGTGACCCAGGTAGGCCATGCTCTCCTATGTGTGTGGCTATGACTTTCTGAGCTGGTTCTTCTCTGCCTTGAATCAAGATGGAACAAAACACCAACAAATTCTGGGTCTTCAGACTAGGCCTGGTGGGAATCCAGGCTGGGCTGGTGACCTGTGCCTGCACAGGCACCAGGGACAGGCTGGAAAGCAGCTGATATGTGGCTGAGCTGCTCCAACTCTGAGTGGTCTTCACTGCTCCCTTGGTGGTCCAAGGTCAAACCATCTGACAGGCTCCATAAATGACCCTCCAGCACACGTGTCAACACGTATGTGCACACATTCATGTTTGTGTGTGCACACAGACAATGTGGAAGCCCCTAAATCAATGCACCTTCAGCCTGATCTATTTTTGCACTCTCCAGAGCCAAGTTCCTTCCTGTGCTGTGAGTTGGTGGACACAGCATCTGCTTCTCAGCATGCAACCAACAGCCATGTGACAATGATTCTCCTTTTAAACGTGTTGATTTTGTGGCAAGAAGGAGGGAATCTCTCCTGGGACATTTTCCCCATACAAAGGAATTAGACCCAGACCTTACTTTTCATTTTATGAGAGAAAGAGTTGAAGTCCTCTATGTCAGTAGCTTTTCCAACCTTCCTGCACATGCAGTCACTGGTGGGCGGACGCAGACCTGCCAAACTGAGGTTTCTCACTCTTGGTAACCTTCCATGGTCACATATGGGTATGAGTTTCTCAGCCCCTGGTGCCGACTGTGGTTTGGAGACTGAAATTGCTCAGCAATGCCTGTGAAGGTGAGCCCTGAATTTTACATCTATGTTTTCAAGCTTTTCCATCTTAGAGCCAACACTGGAAGCGAGACAGACACTGGTGACAGAGCCACAGGCCCAGCACAGGCTTTGCCAAGTGCCTGTTCCTGTACCCACACGGCTGGCAGCACCATGGGTCTCCCAAGAACTGGGGATCAGGAGGGTGGGATGCCCAAGAAGAGACTGGCTTCAGGGTCTGCTCCCTCCATGGAGAGGGGACAGAGCACAGAGACTGTCTCCCCCTCACCCATCCACTTCTCCATCAGGCTGAGGTGATGGCTGTGCCCTGTGCAGGTAGGAGGATGTCATGTGCATCCTGCAACAGTCTCATCGACCCAGACAGCCCAGTGCCCTTCACTGCCTCCTCTTCCTCTGCTCAGCAGAGACTCTGCCAGACCTGCAGTGGAGCAGCACACAAGCTGTGTACCCTGGACACGGAGACGGGCTCAGAGCATCCTCCACGAGCAGCATTTGACCCTCAAAGGCTCCCTGTGCCCTCAGCAAGGTTGGTGGGAGCTGCAAGGTGCCCCAAGCAGCCAGGGTGAGTCATGCACCAGCAAGTCAGCAGCAGGTGCCCAGGCTGTGCCCCAGGGCTGGCAGAGAGCCCCTGCCCTGCCCGTGCCTTCTCCCTGTCCCTGGAGGTGCTGCACAGCACAAGTCTGAGTCCCTAAGTCATCACGTCCCGGCACGGGTGGACACTTGAGAGGCTCAGATGGGGACACTGAGTGACACAGTGGCAGTGAGTGCTGCACATGGGTGCTGAGGGCCCATCAGACCTCATCCAGGCAGGATTTAGCCATGAGGCTCCTCGGTGTGGCTCTGGCAGGCAGGCACCTGGCACAGGTCAGCTCTGTGGGAGGCTGTACAGGTGAGGATGCTCCGTGGGAGGATCAGCTGGTGTCCTGAGGGAAAGGTGTTTACTCACTGACTCTGGAAGGCAGGAGGACACTTCCTTATCCCAGGGCTCCTCCACTTCTTCCATCTGTCCCTAACAGCAACAACAGCCCTTGGGGAGGTTTCTCTCCTCCTGCAGGTGAAGGTGTCCAGGGGGTTTTGGATCCAGCATGGCATCACCTCTGCATGCTCCAGCTACGTGTCCTGCACCAGCCCATGGTGGTGGCAGACACTGCACAGGTGTCACCCCTGCAGCACAGCCTGTCTTGCCTCACTGCTGACAGCTCAATGAAGTAAAGCCAGCCTCCTCCTCCTCCTCCTTCTCCTCCCCTCCACTGCAGGGTGCTGCAGGACAGCCAGGACCAGGCTGGACAGGGGAAGCTTGGAGCAGGCTGCCCTGAGAATATCCAAGGTGCCCTGAGGCACAGAAGGATGGGAGGGATGTCCACATGGTGGGGGGTCAGATGAAAATTTGGGGATGGGTGTCCTCAAGCTCCCATGTTGCGTGAGATGTTTCTGTCCAGCAGCAGAGCAGAGTGACTGTTTCTCCAGTGGGTTTGGGGTTCCCTGGGACGGAAGACACAGCAGGAGGACACGGTCCTCAGGCATCACCTCTGGGGACAAGCATACTCAGCTCCAATCCCAGACACATGAAAGCAAGTCCTGGAGGAATGCAGCCAGTGCTGCTGGATACTGCAGGGAGGCGCAGGGACAGCCCCCCCAGCACTCACCCCACGGCTCCGGGGGGTGACAGTTCAGTTCTGCCCTTCTCCTGCAACACTTGCCCACCTCATCCCCTGCCCACCACCTCCCACCTCTTCAGGGGCCTTCAAAACCCATCTTGTTATAGCACCAGCTGGTCAGAAGAATAATCCGGGTCTGGAGGGAAGCCAGGGCAGAATGCAGCTCCGGAGGGGGGGCAGGCGGAGCGAGCCATGGCAACGCGGCAGCATCCTTCCCATCCTCCCGAGGAAGGAGCCCAACGGAAATGTCCTGCCTCAGGGTCAGCCCCAGGCTTGGACCTCTTGCTCCTTGTAAGCAAACATCTCCTGCAGGTGACCCTCCAGGGAGTCCCAGCCCGAGGGCAGGCTGGCGCAGCAAGGGAGACAGGGAATCTCGTGCCAACCGCACTGGTGCCCAGGGATGGGGGGGTCTGGGGACCCTGCAGGTGTTCCTAAATCCAGGGGAGCAGCCCCACCCGAAACTAGCACCCCAACTGACTCTGCAAGCTTCCCATGGCAGCTTGAGGAACACCCTGATCCCAAGGGAGGGGAGGGCTGGACCCCCAGGGTGCTCCCCCAAGGGCCCATCCCTCGCTCCTCTGCAGCATTTTGCCTGCACAAACCCTGCTCCCTCCTTCCAGCCACCCACGCTTCCCTGCCAGCCCTGCTACGGCACTGCTGCCCAGCTCCACATTACCATTTTCAGTCTGGAATGATGTTTTTTCAGGGAAGAACAGAGCAGTTTGTCACCAAACCCTGAAGGGAAGGATTGAGCCAGATTTCCATCATGCTGCCTTGAACCTTTGCGTGTCTGTGTGTGCCTGTGCTCTCCCCCAGCCTATTCCAGCGCAGACACAATGAATGAGGATCAGGGACACGCAGTGGCGCTGGTCTCTGTCCCCTCTGTGCTCAGGGCACTGCATGTGGCCCTGCCTGGGGGTGCAAGAGCAGCGGGTCCAGCCCCCCCTGCATCCAGCAGGGTTTGGAAGCAGCCCCTCTCCCTAATCCAACTGGAAAGAGAGCATATCCCCCCCCTCCCCAAAATAAACCCCAGCAAAGCACCAGAGCCAAGCTCCCCCTCCCCAAAGCTGATCCTGCAGCAGACACACACCAGGACATCTCCCTGCCTTTCCCTTTCCATTTTGGGCTCTCTCCCCAGCGCAGACGCCGCGGGGGT
>NW_008673108.1:0-14573 GCF_000695815.1 Acanthisitta chloris
TTGGAGCTCAAGTGGGATTTGTGCATCCAGCACTGTATTTGGGTCAGAAAACTTGCAGCCAAGTGAGTAGATTCTTGGCCTTCGACCCCTGGCTTTTTAATACCTCACCTCAGTTGTGTAGCTCTCATGTGGAACTGCACTGATCAGAAGTGTAATGTGAAACTGATTTTGCACAACAATAAATTGCAGAGAGCTTGAGGAAACAGGTGGTTTTGGTTAGTAAATTGCACATAAAATGCAAAACATCAGTAAATGGAAGCCTTGGCCCCAGGAGAGGAGTAGTGGTGTTTAGCCCCCTTGCCTGCCCTGTGCTGGTGATTGGTGTAAGCTCACTTGCCTTTGGCCCCAGAGGAGGCTGTTCTAGCAGCCTGGAATAGCTGGAGCATTGCAGAAGCTGTCACAACCTTCGTGTCTGCCTTTGCTGGGGATTGTAAATAGCAAGTTACAGCAGCAAGGAATCTGAGCTTCACATGGGAATGCCTCCAATCCGGGGAGTTCCCAAGTTGATGGATTTGCCAACTCCATAGACCCTGTTTGTGGCCAGAGTGGCATAATCTGCTAGATGATCTGGACCCAAGGTTTTACAATACTTCTGTCCTTGTAGTGGCATGTGCTTCACAAAGGCAAATGAAATCACACCCAAAAAAAACCCCTAAAAACAAACCCCCAAACAAATATTTTAAAAAAAATTAAAAATCCTTCCTTCACAATTTTCACTGAATAACTTTCCATGAGGCTCATGCTAATTGCAGTAATAAAATGTAGTTGATCTTGAATTAATCTTACCGATTTAGTGCATGTGGTAAGAGTGGTGGTTGCCTCAATCCTTACTGTACCAGAGACATATAAATGTAAACTGGAGCTCTCTTTAATGTTGACTTCTAGCTGTGTTGCAGCTAAACTCGTGCCCAGATCCAAGACTGCAGACGCTCACACACAATTAATCTCACAAATTTATGAATGCCAGAGCATGGAGCAAAATGAAAACAACTGGAGGAATGTATAAGGGGAATAATTGGACCGTATCCAGATGTGCATGTGTAAAACATCACTGATTGACTCCTCCCCCATATCCTGCCTGAAGAAAGGAATTTTTTTCAAAAATAAACTGGGGTTATTTGAAAGAAGTTGTGGTGTCTGAATGAAATCTAATAGGCAGGATTAGTGGTAATTAGGTGCATGCTTTGCTCCTTGGTTTTATTTTGGGTTTGTTTTGGGTTTTTTCAGCTCTTAATGTCACTGAATTGAGCAGTTTCTTTGCAGTTTCAGTGTTGCAGCTGGAGCTTTTGGTACGCTGATCCGAGCTGCAGGATAGT
Source organism: Acanthisitta chloris (assembly GCF_000695815.1). Lineage (NCBI taxonomy): Eukaryota > Metazoa > Chordata > Aves > Passeriformes > Acanthisittidae > Acanthisitta > Acanthisitta chloris. The sequence goes on from NW_008673108.1 coordinate 1,317, forward strand.
AGAGGTGGTGTTGCTGCTGGAGCTTTTGGTATGCTGATCCGAGCTGCAGGATAGTAGAGGATAATCACAAGGGTTGTATGAGCGTGTTGTGCACTGAAAATTTTATGAGTAGCACCAGGAGTTTGCAAGTTGTGCGTGAGGATATTTTTGTGGTGGAGGTTGGTTCAGAGGCAGAGGAACACTTGAGAGGTTTTATAGAGGGAGAATTTACCAATCTGAAAGAAAACAACTGAAATGACCCTTCCTTGTGTGGTGTTTGCAGATTGGAGTAGGAAGGAAGGTAACAAACATGCTGTTGCATTTCCAGCTTGTTAAATCTGGCTGTCAGTGCAAGAGGACTGTCACAGCACATGCAGCTAGGGCCAGTGTCTCCCCTCAGCCACTGCTGTGTGCTGTCTGACAGATCTGCCACTGCAACGGGGATGGGAAGGGACGAAAAAAGGTCTAGACTGGAGAAAAGTCAACTTTTGCTTTACTGCTTTGTTGATTTAAAAAAGTAGCTAAATCTGTCATTTCACTAATCATCTCGATGCACTTTTTAGATTCTTGCTCTTTAATCAATTGCTTTGCCCACCTTTAAACACTTGTGTGCTTTCTCAGCACAAACTTTTCCTCGATGTTTTGTAACACTTCTTTTTCTCCCCAAATTAAAATAGCAAAACTTTGGCTGAGTTTCACAAAACACCCTCACAGGCTTGCTCTACTGTCTCATGTTTACTTTGGTTCTATACCCAAATAGGTTGAGGGAAAAAAAAGAAAGAAATAACACTGAATCTTCTTAAAAACTGCAATCGATACTTACTGCGGGGAAGACTCGTAATGTTCTGGTTCTTTTTCTAGTCCTTGCTCACACAGCTCTGTCCCTGAAGCCAAGGACATGAAACTAAAAAAAATTCTTGGGGGTTTGGACTACGAGACTCTAGCCACCTCCCTCTACTAAAGCCTTTATCACAGAAGCATTCTGTGCAGATTTCTTTTCACAAAATCTTTATTTTAGCTCTGCTTGAGATGGGGTTGAAGCAATATTACAGTTTGGCTCCTGTCGAAGAGATGAGTTAGAACTTCTTTCTGTGCTTCAAGGAGTGAGACTTTTTTCCTCCCCCCTCTCTAATGGAAAAGGACATGCTAAACTGTCCAGCCTGGCTCGTATTGTTGCCAGGGATGTAGAATCCTTGCACTTAAACTGAACGAGCACAGAGGCACAGTCCTGTTTTTACACCAGGTATAAAATCGCCAGACACAAATGTGATTTAACAGAGTATGTGAATATGGTTTTGAACTTAGCGTCACGATGTTTCCACTAGAATACAGCGAAAGATGTTTTTGAAAAATAGCACTAGTCCTTGGATAAAGAGCTCCAGAGGTTCATCTGAAAATGTTTTATAGTTGGAAAGGCTCTTTAAAAAAAGAATGAGACAATATTTTAGGTTTGCCACAGCTCGTTGTGCTGCTGCGCCCAAGTTGCAGCAGCTGTCGAGGTGAGATGGAGTTGCCTTGGCAACAGCACATATTGTATAACAGTACCACACCACCATCAAACCAGGGAGGTGAGAAGTAGTTTAAAAGCATTACTAAATTTTTATGATACGTCTGCTACATTTTCAACCTTGTGGTTGGCTGAGTTTACCCAGCATAGCCTTCCTGGAGCCCAGAAAGCTCAGCTGCTCAGTACTGTTTTGTAGGAAAAGGGAGGGGGAAACCCTAATTTGTGTTGTATTTTTTTCTTTTAAATGCTAAAGTTAAGTTGTCTCTATATAACTGTTCTTGTTAGTTATGCTCATGCTCACAGTGCAGTTATTGCTTTATGTAAATGCATTTTTCTCTCCTTTTTATGCCTTCAATTCCAAGCAAGAGTGAGTGGTTTTTCACAGTTTTGGGTGATGAAAGCAGGAGATATTTGGAAAAATCTATTAAAACTTGGCAGAGAAAGCCCCCAAATATGAAACTGGCCTGAGTTTATGGTTGCATTACAAATTTGGGCATTCAGATGTTGAGGTCTTTTGTGATGACACACAGGTACTGTGTTTTCTTTCCAGTTTGCTTGTTTTCCAATCCTTTGTGTTTCCTCACAGCTGTTTAATTTACTAACATATATAATCACTTCCCACGACACGATCCACAAGGGATATCTGTCTGCATGCCCCTCCTTGTCCATCATGGATTCAGCTAGAGAACTTCACATCTAGTATTTTATGAGATTTTATGAGACCAGTGGCCTCCAAAAGATTTTTAAGGCTCTTTTCTGAATTTCTTTACTAACAAAGTGTATGTCTTCATAGAGATTGGTGATGCAAATTTTTCACCTACCTTCATCATTGCTGCACTTCTCTTTGGTTAATTCTGACAAAGATTCAGATCACCTTGTGTCTTTTTTTGGGCAGTGAGAAAACCAGATAAAAAAACAGTGAGGAGGTTATTTCATACTTTTAAACTTAAATCTGAAAACAAAACAGAAAACACTTGAACAAAAACATGGCATGAACCTTAAGCTGAGGGGGGGGAAAAAAGCAGCAAGAGGAGCAAGTGTAGTGAAAACCTTGCAAATCACAACCACCTGGTTAGAGCAAAGAGTCCCATGTAGCTTAAAGAAGAACTGACTTCAGCTGCAGTGTTCAAAAAACAAACCTGCAAGATGCTGCCCAAAGCACTAGTTAATAATTACTGCAAGCAGCTTGGAGTCAGCCCAGACTGTGCAGGGCTGTTGGATCCTCTCTTGGGTTTGTGCATACCACAGTGATTATTGAATGGTTTTCCAAGGTCCATTGTATGTTCTTGCTCATGGGATTTGGTGCCTCTAGTGTTGAGCTGTGGAACTCTGTAACAAAGCTGTGTCACAGCAGTTCTGGTTACGTTTCTGCTCCCCAGTGATCTCCTGGTCTGTGTCAGTTGGTTTGGAGTGTGCTCTGCAGACCTGAGTGAAATGGTTTCTTGTGCCTGGGAGCTGATGGAGCTATAGAATAGATTGTGGAAGTTATTCATAGTGTACTTAAATGTTACTGGAGTTGCTGCTGCAGTTCTTCAGAGTCAGAGGATGTTCCAAAGCATCTCTCCTGCTCAGCTGTGTGTCAGGGGACTGACCTGCACGTGGTGAAGAGAGGCTTGAAGGAGTGTCCTTGGGCACAGTTTGGTCAACTGCCACCAAGGGCAGTTGGTTTGTGCTGTATGGTATTGTGCTGCTCATTGACTGAGCTCACAGCTGTTCTGGAAGTAAAAACTCTGTTCAGAAAACATCTGCACAGGCACCTGTGCTGATAACCTTATTAATCTTCAGGGCTCGCTAACCTGGGTGTGGCCTCTTGGATACAGATCTCTCCTAATTCCAGATCTTCATTCAGTTCAGAGTTGCCATGTGCGGAAGTATACCCTGCTGAAAAAAAACATTTTGGCAGGGAGTCCTGGGTTTTGTTCTCTTGTCTCCTTGGCTCAGGTGGTGCTGTATTCACTCATCCAATATTGCTCAGTCCAGCTAAGGATATTTGGTGTTTGTGGATTTTGAAGACAAAGAAGAAGAAACTGCTGTAATAGTGATGAGGGATCTTTCCTTACAGTTGACTTCAAAGCCTATTAAACTATCTAGCCCAAACTATCTTTGTTCTAGCAGATGCAGTTTGTTGTGTAGTTGCACAGCTTGACACTTCATACTTAATTCAAGTGAGGCTGCATGGAGGCAAGTCTTAAAAACCAGATACCAGTTTGTAAATAATCCTCATTTTCCTGACATGATATGGTTTTGCAGCCTTTGAAATAGGGTCTAGCTACATCAGAAGAAAGTGCATGTTACTGGAAGACTGCCAGGTGACCTCCAGGCTTTTAGTCATGGTGACAAGGATTGTTAGCCCTTGGGATAAGAAATATTATAATTATTTTTACGGTGACAGTTTGGAATATTCCCTAGATGCTCCCACAATGCAAGTGATAGTAATGGTCCTGGTACCGGTCTCGTGTTTAGCAGTAGATTGACAGAATCTGGGTAATGGTCCTGGTACCAGTCTTGTGTTTAGCAGTAGATTGACAGAATCTGCATTTCTCAGCTGTACCCACTTTCTTCTGCTCCCACTGCATCATACACCCACACTTTTGAAGGTATATTTTAACCAGTTATCAGAACATGACTGATTTCTTCTGAGCCTATCCCTCTTGATTAACCACAAGTAACAGACTTCATTACTATAGCATTTCTTTAGCTGAAACATTTTACTAATTGCTTATTTTAGTTGCTTGGGTGAGTGACCTAGCCTATTAAATCTTCCAGTAGTTTTAAATAAAAACTTCATTTTTTAAAGGTATTTTCTATTAGCTGAGACAACAAAATTACTGTCTTGGCAGTCAGAGTACAACATATGTACTGGAGCAGTAACTATTAGGAAGAGGGTGAGAAAACTGATTAGTATATCAGGCTGTTAGTTGCCATGAACATTTCTGTGTTCTGCTCAAGACAAGGTGTTTTTCTTGCCCCATACATCATTGAAGGCAGTTTTATCCTGGTCTGTAGAGAAAAGGTGTCACTACTTTTGATTTGTTGATAACCTTCCACTGGGGAACTGTATGGTAGATGTTCTCCTTTGTTCCCCTTTTCCATTCCTTTGGAGATGGTCTAACTTATAGATTGGATCCTTAAAGAAATGGTATTTGAATTCATTCTGTCTCTCTTTCTTATGACAAATGAGAGAGGCTGAACACACTTATTTTGGAAGAATTACCATAATGCTTTCTTTTGCCTTATTGTCCTTGTTCTGCTGGTTCCGAGAGGACCAACCAGCATCTGCCCATGCAGTAGATAGAGTTGTTGAATTGTCTACTAGGCCACTTGTGTGTCAAGTCTTGCTGTCTGTACACATTGCTGCCATCACCATTGAAGGTAACATCTCCTCTTCTCATGGAACTGAATGTTACACTTCATACCTTGATGGAATTTATCCTGATGGCCACCTTGGCATATCGAACTGAAGGGGAATGAAAATATTCCTGGAGCCTCATGTCTCTGAAACTTGATGCCTACTAGGCCACTTGTGTGTCAAGTCTTGCTGTCTGTACACATTGCTGCCATCACCATTGAAGGTAACATCTCCTCTTCTCATGGAACTGAATGTTACACTTCATACCTTGATGGAATTTATCCTGATGGCCACCTTGGCATATCGAACTGAAGGGGAATGAAAATATTCCTGGAGCCTCATGTCTCTGAAACTTGATGCCATGCCATACCTTCACTGGAGCTCCTGTAGGCCCAAGTGGAAAAGTCAGGCAGGTAGTGAATGCAAACCACATAACTCTAATACTGGTCTAACATCTACCACAGTCACATGTGGAATGAAGGACCATGTGTGCCCTATGGATGGAGACCAGTGCAGATGTGCAATCTGTCTGCAAGACCTTTGACTTGGCTACCTGACTCCTGGGAATCTTCAATAAGTGACCAGGGCCCTTCTTTTCTACTTAGGAAAGGTTTCCATGGGGTACACAAGTATTTCCAGGGAGTGTTGTCATATGGTGCCCTGGCTGGAGCACATCTTTATTAATGACTACTTGGGGCCTCAGCAAGATTACCACACTGAAACAGGCATGGAAAGAAGTGGTATGAGTTGATGGACACACTTGTGTTCTGTTAAAGTGAAATTTGTTATTTTTCCCATCACTTGATAAGCAGGAGAGACTGCACATGGCATGAGGGTGCTAAAAAGCATCAGTGTGAGAGATGTGAATGACTCCAATATGAAAGTAAGGGTTGTATAAATAGGAATGATCTTGTTTAATTAATGTGGGACTAATGACTGCAGATGAACTAGGCTGAAGAACTGGGTATAGTATCTCTTCTGCTACTTGTTTTTATATAACTTCTGGTCAATTCTTGGCTATTGATAAAGGTCATGAAAACAGACTATAACTCTCATTGGTGTGAGTAGCTTTTATGTGATGCATCATCTTTTACAAGAGGCATCCCATGTGTTAATCCATGTTTCTAAGCATATCTAATGTGTTATCTGTTTGTCTAAAATTTTTCCTTTTCATTTCCCACCGTTGCAATGCTCTTTTAATGTTATTGCCTAGCCAACAAGTGTCAAGTAAACTCAGGGCAGTGGTTTAAACATTTAGCAAGAAAGAGTAATTATGTAACTAAAACATAAGATGAAAAGTTAAAAGCTATGATTTGGTTTCTGATTCTGCTGTTTATCTTGTTGTTAAACTCACTGTAAGGAGATACTGTCAACATAAAATCAGACTTCAGTGTGCAGTTTTGTTATCTGTTAGATGTAAACAAAACTTTATCATAATGAAGAAGCTAAGGGGGGGAAAAAACTCTCAAGTTTTGACATTGTGTATATGACAGCATTTTGAAAAGTAGCAATTCCAGTGCTGAATCAGATCAGTGTGTTTGTCAGAGCAGCAAATGCCAGATGCTCAGGAGACCTAAATCTAATAGACTGCTGCAGCCTCCACAGCAGACGTTGGGCAGCGTTTGGCTCACTCCCTGGCTGTACAAAACTTTATTTTCCTTGCATGGGTTCCTTTTCTAATGCAGCTGGGGACACCCATAGGAAAGGATTCCTGGAAGCACAGTGAATTCTTAGTCTCAAGGATGCTTGGCATCAGTGGAGGTCATAGCTCAAGTATGTGCTTTGTTTAAAGAAACTTCTGTTTATCTGCTTTCACAGAGGAAATGCAGCAGTCAGTCACTTGTTTGATTTCATCTTCTGTTTATGTTGGAGAAAACAATATTCACAAGCATAGAAAGTCAATGTTAAAGCTACAGAGTGGTACTTGAGTGCTTAGAGGAGCAGGGAGAACCTTACAGTACCAAATTACTGGTTTTGTTTTAGATTAAAACATTGAATTAACATCTCTTTGATTGCAAACTCACCCATGAAATACTATGCATCTTCCCTCTAACACTTCAATTTAATAATCAATGCTTATAGAGAATGCATGGCTCCACTTATGAAATGCACAAAGGCAAAAAATAAATATTGCCTGAGCATTTAAATGCCAGTGCTCAACAATGGGTTAAAAATACTGCACTTTTTTGGTAACCTTAGACGTTCTGCTGGGTGGAGTAGGCAATGGGCGTTTTAGTGTAGATGGTTTGCTAACCCTTTGCTGTGCAGCTGGAATACAAACACACTGAAGAAATGGCCAGCAAGAAATTGGATTCTTGGGAAGCTGTTTGATGCAGCCTATTTATAAAACCCTTTGCTGTGCAAGAGAGATTCAGTGTTTTCTGCTGCAGGAGGAGCAAGGATTTTAACAGTTTTCTAATCTGGTGAATACTGTAGGAAAAGCATTGGAAGAACAGCTTTAAAGAGTTAGAGAAGCTCATTAGCAACCAGTTGCCAAAATACTACGTACTCTACCCAAGTTAGAATAATCAAATTAAATGAAAGGTGTTTTTTGCATCTGGTTTTGAATCTGGAAATGTGCTGATACAGACAGATTCAGTGGACAGTTTAATTGCTGTAATAAATTTCCAGTAAACCTCATGAAAATAATATTTTCTTTCTTCACTGTGAGGACAGATACATCCTTACATAGTCAATCCTGATTCTTCCTTTGTCCCCTTGCTGACAGCCACAAATTTTCAGTTAGATGGTTGTAATGGGTAGCTATACATAAAAAATCCCATCTGTATGAAAAACTATGGGAAGTGTAAGTATCCACAGAGATGGTCAATAAACTGTGCTGCTAACAGGAGAAAGTGTAGGAAGAAATGTCTTTATTATGTTTTGCAAAAATAGCCTCTGAAGATTCCACACGGGTGCTTTGTGGGAGGGCATTCCACACTGCAGGAACAGAATGAGTGCCTTTAGACATCTGAGGTCACAGTGTGGACAAGGACTTCAGACATTTATAGTTGTGTTTTTCTCTGCTTACCAAAAAATTATCTCAACAGTTTAGGGATAGTTTATATAGCAAACTTAATTTGGGGATCACCAGCACTTTATTGGCACAAGTTATATGAAACTTGAAATTCTAAGTTCTTTATTATTTCCCTAATGACCTTCCTTGCCGTGTACAATGCACAAATTCCTATGGCCTTCATGTGAGACATGTGAAATGATGCTTTCCTGCAAATTACTTGCCACTGAGATGATGGACCAACACCCTCCTCCACCAAATGGAAAAGATGAGTAGCTGCTCCTGGTTTAGGCCAGTACCCAGCCAGGAGGGGATAAAGTAAGGCGTGGTGCTTTATTTCCCAGAGTCCTGAGCCCTTTGTTTTTGGAGCAGACCCAGATGTTGACCTCTCCAATGGAAGATGGAGGTGCCTCTATGGATTGAGTCTCTGCTCAGCTGGACTTGCCCCTATTCTCTGGGTTTGGTTTGTACTCATGGTTTATTCCAGAGTGGCAGTTCTCATACTGGGTAAGCACAGGGTGCTGTTGCCTTTCAGCCCCACACGGATAAGAAGTTGCACCGTTCTTAGTAAATGGAGTTGTTCTGTTGTTAGGGCCCTTCTCTCATGCCTGTGGCTCAAGCACCTCTGCCAAGCTGTGTCCAACACACCACCCAAACATGCTCCTGAGGGGCATGGCACAGGGGCCAGTTCTGGAGAGAAGGAGCTGGTGGATGCAGGCCTAGAGTATGAAACCCCTGAGGGGCATGGCACAGGGGCTGGGACTTCGAAAAGCAGTTCTGGAGAGAAGGAGCTTGGTGGATGCAGGCCTAGAGTATGAAACATTGTCTGCGTTGGGGCACAGCAGAGAGGAAAAGAAAATGCTCTTAAGATCAAAAACATTTGAGAATCTTAGTCTGTGTTTTGGGTGAAGATTGCATGTCATCTTGTGCAGCAAAGATGCTGGTTGCAGTGTAAATAGCAGAGTAAGAGTAGGGCTCAGTTCCAAGGAGCTCTTGTGCTTTTTGAGTCGGGTTTGCTGTTTTGTTCTCTCTATGTAATTTAGATAAGAGGTTTACACACATCAGTTTCAGAGTTTTTACTCCTGTGACTTTTCAGCTGTCGATTCAAAACTGAGGCACTTGAGAGAGCTGAAAGAATGGGGTGGGGGCTTAACTGAAATTTGCAGTCTACACCAGTGCTTCATTTTCTTTAATTTAACTTTATTTTCCTAATAGGTAGCTGTAATAATCTTTTTACTGCTTGTTATGCTTTTTAGTGAAGAGTAATGTGAAGAAGGATTGAACACTGAAGCTTTTCAACATTGCCTATTAGTGGATTTCACTCACTACCAAACAGTGGCTCATGTTTTTCCATGGTGTGTCTCTTTTAGCTAAAATACCTCATTATCATCAAGTTCTATACCATGAATCTTTATAGTGATCACTGAAAGTCCTGGTGCTGGTGATACACATGGTCTTTGTTCCTTACTTGCCTTTGGGAACATTCTGTGTTGTGCCAGCCCTGCACCAATACATGTGCTTTTGATATGAAAGGTGATGCTTTCCCAATTATTTTCTGCCTAGCTTCCTAAACAAGATTGTAAAGACATGTCAGTTTTCCAGATTATGTGCCTTATTCCACTCGATCTCTGTTAGATCAGTTAAATAATAATTTTGATTCTGTATCAAAATTTTCTAACTTCTCCTGTTTATTTTTTGTTGCATTAATAAGTTAGTCCACAGACAATTTAGATACCTGTGCAGCAGTTTCTTCCAGAATCCTTTCCTAACCTTATTCCCACCTCTGCAGCCTCTTCTCCAGGTCACCATGTCTTATCAGTAGGTCTTTTTACTTTCTCATGTTCATCTTTGAGGTACTCTGAGCTGCTTTAAAGACCTCCTTGTGAGATTCTTCTCCTCCCTAGCCCAACCTCCCCTTTAGGACATGGATAGACAGGGAACAGGTGCTGTGATCCTGTAGTTAGCAGCTCTTTTTGAGTGAGTCCAGAGGAGGCCATGAAGATGCTCAGAGAGCTGAAGCATCTTTCCTGTGAGGACAGGCTGAGAGAGTTGGGGCTGTTCAGCCTGGAGAAGAGAAGGGTTCAGGGAGACCTTAGGGCACCTTCCAGTATGTAAAGAGGCTCCCAGAGAGCTGGAGAGGGACTTTGGACAAGGGCCTGAAGTGACAGAACATGGGAAAATGGCTTTCAGTTGATAGAGAGTGGGTTTAGGTTAGATTGGGAATAAATTTTTACTGTGCAGGTGGTGCAGCACTGGCACAGACTGCCCAGAGAAGCTGTGGATGTCCCACCCCTGGAAGTGTTCAGGGCTTGGAGCAACCTGGTCTAGTGGAAGACTCCCTGCCCATGGAAGGGGGGTTGAATGAGATGATCTGTAATGTCCCTCCCATCCCAAGCTGTTCTATGCTAAGATTTTTTTCTTCTGAAGCAGAGCTGTTTGTGTGTGTGTGTGTGTGTGAGGGCAGTGAGGATGTTCTTAAACTGCAGAGTAAGTTGAGAACTTGCAGCCTAATTCAGGTTAATTAGAAATGTGTTCTTAGGAAACTCAGCACCTGACATCAGCCAACCTTTGTGCTAAAGAGTCCAAATGATGACATCATGAATATCTTTTTGGCTGTGGTGTTTAAGATGAGAGAATTTCGAATCCCATGGTAATTAGAGTATAATTATTTTAGATTAAGGGCATGTGCCTGTTACTGTATGTAAAATTTTCATCCTTTTCAGTGAGCACAAGAAAAAAAATCCATTATGTGCTTCTCTTCAAGGTGACCCCATGCTCTGAAAGGGTATGGGATTTTGTTTATGCCTGCAGAAAATATCAGAGGTCACCGTGTTCACATCTTCACTTACCTTTAAGGAGCAGGTGGTGTCAGTTTTGTGACACTGCAGCATCCAGTTTCAGTCTCTACAATCAGTGACCTTTTCTGCAGAAAGCACCTAGAAGTAGTGGTCTTTGCCCAAACACAATCTGTGGCCAAAGTCATATTTGAATTTCTGGAGTTCCTAACTTGAAAAACACTTCTTGCTCCAAGTGCCTTTAGCAGGGGATGTGGGAGGAGAGTGGGGAAGTGGAAGTGAGTGGAAGAAGAACAAGGAGACTTGGGGTTCACCTGTACAGGCTCTGTGCAGCTGCCAGAGGAATGTGATTTTAAGCCCTAGTTTTGTGTTCTTAGACTAAACTGTATTTTTCCCCCCTCTGAATTAGGTTCTTCCCCTCCCCATTTCTGAAATGCAATTTCAGGGCAGATTGAAATGTGTTTGGGGTATTCTATTTCCACCAGGGAATGTGAATTTCTTTTCACTGTAAATTTTCCAGGATTATAATGCTTGATTTTGGGAGGTTTTTCTCTATTTTTGAGAAATGGCAATAGTTCTGAAATGTATTTTATTTAAATAAAATGCATTTAGCCTTGTCTATCGCCTTGTACTTTTTTTTCCTGGGAATTACTAGTAATTATATAGTTTGGTAATGCCTTAGTATAAAACCCTCATTATTTGAAGCTATTTCAGCATAATGTGTTATTAGACACTTAAATCTAAACTGCTAGACAATCTAGTTTTTGTAACCTTGAGAATATCCTCAAAGGGGCATAGAATGTTATTTCAGCAAAACAAATGAATTGAGAAAATAATTAAAATATACATTTAGTTTGAGTAATGTAAATGCAACGAATGGATTACAGAAAATCAAATTGCTGAATACAATGTTTCAATAGCTTTTGGGTAGACTTAGACTCTTTTTAATGAGCTTTTTGTTTCAATGTTTTATTTCAATGCCTCTGAGGCTTTCGAAGGGCAGAGGAGAACTAGCTGAAACATTTTCTTTGGTTTATATTGTAGTTTTAAGATTTTGTTGCATGGACAACTTTGCAATAACTCTCCTCTCTGCTTTGTATCTTTTGAATGGGGTGAAAACAAAAGGAGTGAAAAAATGTTTGTCTAAAATGTTCTTTGTTACTTTAGAACACATTAAAAGATGATCTCTGATAAGAGAGTTAACTGTGTGTGAAATGAGCTAATTGACAGCTAATGAGATGGTTCATACCAGTGAGGCTTAGTCTTACGAATTCAGAATTTTCACAATCAATCCTAGAATGAATTTATTTGTGAAATGTGATAAAGTTGGATAGTTTGTTTCACCATTCCAGATTCCTTACTGAAATTCGAGTTTGCAGATATATTTGTAAGTTAGTTACCTCATTTTAACTTGGATTTTTGTTGACCCTGTGCTGTTTCTCATTGAAACAATCTCTACACATCAGTGTTGGAAAGCAATTGTGATACATTTTTTTCCACAGCAGTTCCTTGTTGGTTGCAGTATCTGTAAAAGCTAACAACATTAAAGAGTAATGGAGTATATCTTTCAAAGCACAAGGAACAAGTAATAGGAGTGTTTTGACATAGTGTTTAAAGAAAAAAAAAAGCCATGGAATTTGGTTTCCTGCCCAGAACTTTGACTGACTGTCTGGGAATTCAGTGCTGTATGTCAGTGTTGTGTAGGATTAGTGGACAAGCCTTGGAGTGATTCTTTACAAATGTAATAGTGTCCCAAAAGCTTAGGGCCAGTGAATTGATAGTCTCCAATATTTTGAGTCAGCTCTGATGAAGACATATATTGCTGAGGAAGTGCTACGTTTCCTAGTAAATATTTCACTTTCTTCCAGAGAAGTAGCAGCGTTCGTCTTTCTTGTCCATAGTGCAACTGCACACTGCAAAAATTCAGTGTTTCTGCAGGCATGTTTCAGATTTCAGATTTCAATACACCTTTTTAGTTGCCTTCTGCATTTGCAATAATGTCATGACCATTGTTTGTTTAGAGTTCTTAAACCCCTGGAGACTTTCTAAGCCATTGCACCTTTCAAAGGTTCTTTGAAAGAGCTGAGGGTAAGCAAGTATGGACAGTGCTGCTGGAGCAAAAATGTACATCTTGTTTATTGGATCTTTAAAACCTTTTTTTTTTTAATGATATCACTTCACCAGCAATAGCTATCCAAGCTGCATGTTGCACATTCTTAGAGCGTGATGAAGATAGTTCTTACAGCTATTTTGATTATTGGTTAGAGGGTTTTTTTTCCTTAGGAAAGAGCTCCTTCCCTAATTGTGCTCTTGGGGAGTCCAACTGACAGTATCTTAACAGAGATGATGAAGTAAATGCAGGTGTTTGTCATCTTAGCACAACTTCTAGTCTACACAATGGTGTATTCAATCTGTGTTTCCCTCCCTAAGCAAACAGCATGGAATAAAAGAGGGTGTTAGGTATGAATCAGAGTAATGCTTGATTGCAGGAATCCAGACATGGGAAAACTGGAATTCTTTAAAGATGATGTTATTTTACACAGAGGAGAAATGACATATTTTTAAATGTCATAGCAAGAAAAGACAAGGTTTCCTTTTGTCTGGATCGGAA
>NW_008673108.1:14586-23966 GCF_000695815.1 Acanthisitta chloris
TAAAACAGTTAAAAATATTGTGATAGCCAAAGAATATAACTGCAAGATTGTTAATCTGGTGGTTGCTGAAGACCTCATCCACCATGCAGAAGCAAGGGAAATGCCTCCTTCTCCCAGGTGCTGATACTCTGGAGAGATCCCCTCGTTGCCCAGGCTTTGTGCTCATGGCTCACAGTGATAATGTTGGAGGCTCCAGTTGTCTGCGAGTTTGTTGCTGCTTTGGTGAGAATTAATCTGGCAGCCAGAAGCCTCACAGATGTTGTCTCCTGCCTGCAGCACCCCACTTCCCTCACCCTGCACAGTGCCAGTCTGGCTTTGTTCGTGGGTCTTGGTTGTGGCAGTGCACAATCTGCTGCTTGGCAGAAGCCTCTAACTGTTGCCTCTAACGGAGGGAAACTAATACCACATGGCTGAAGATGTGCTGTAAGGTTGTGCTTGCAGAGCATTTGCCTGTTTCTTAGCCATATGCTCTGCTCTAGCTGGCTGCAAACATGACTTGGGATGATCTGTTTTGGATGTGTGCAGGGTCAGCTCTGGGCCTGCAGAACTGCTAGCACTGCCAAGGGTTGAGAGTCTCTAAGGCTTTGGTGTTATGGGTGTTATCCTGTCCCTGTGATTCAGTAAGGGCACAAAGGTCAGCTTGTATGGAGCTGGCAAAGGCAATCCATCCATAAATGAATCCCCCTATGAGGACAGGCTGAGGGGGTTGGGGCTGTTCAGCCTGGAGAAGAGAAGACTGTGTGGAGACCTCAGAGCAACTTTTCAATACCTGAAGGGCCTACAAGGAGCTAGAGAAGAGACTCTTTGTTAGGAACTGCAATGATAGGACAAGGGGTAATGGGTTCAAACTGAAGGAGGGAAAGTCTAGGTTGGATGTGAGAAAAAAGTTTTTTACTTTAAGGGTGGTGAGACACTGGCACAGGTTGCCCAGGGACGTGGTGGCTGCCCTGACCCTGGCAGTGTTCAAGGCCAGGCTGGATGAGCTTTGAGCAACCTGATCCAGTGAGGAGGTGTCCCTGCCCAGGGCAGGGGTTGGGACTAGAGATTAGGTTTTGATGATGCTGGTTTTTTCTGTAAAAGTGAGGTCCATTCCAACCCCTAAATTCTATGATTCTATGAATGAAGTTCTACCGTCACTCAAAAGGGCAGTGATGGCCCTTGAACAGTCTGTGGTTATTTCTGTTTGAGGATGCCTCTATTCTTCCAGAGGTGTTGCTGAGCTCTTCTCCCAGGTAACAAGCAACAGGACAAGAGGAAATGGCCTCAAGTTGCTCCAGGACAGGTTTGTGTTGGATATTAGAAAAAAATTCTTTTTTTCTTGGATATTCTACTAACCTTTTTTTTCCACGTTCCCATGCCCATGTTTGTCAGGTTCCTTTTTCTGAGCTGAGTTATTGTTCAGGGTTTGCTATGATGAAGTTTGCAATCCCCACTTGAGCTCCAGCACCTACCAACAGCTTTGGGTATGAGCATCAGGAGTGTTTCAGTCTGGAACAGCTTCATGGAAACAGTCTTCCTGATAAATATTTCTGAGGAGATTTCAATCTAATAGCTATTAATTTCCAGGGACAGAGGGTTACAGGTTTTCTCTCATTATTTTAGGATATGTTTTGTCAAATTCTGAGACACATTTCAAAACCTTCCCTGGAAGATTTAATGGCTTTAAATCACTTAGGATTTGCAAGTTAATGTTCTTGATATAAAGGAGAAGTAGTGCTTGGTAATTATGGTGTATTCAGTTTTCTTTATTTAATATAGGAACATCCCCAGGGCTGCTTATTTTACAAAAAAACAAGCAATGTTGTTATCATAAGAGTAAGCAGGTGGTTTCCTCACTCCTTTGCTATAATTCAACATTTTTTCTTTGATGAAATTAAGAAGCTGGAGTATATTCATGTGTGTTATGTAGAGCAGAGAAGGAGGCAGTTGTCTCAGTGTTTTCCATGATCCAAGTACCTTGGCTTGGTTAAAACAAAATGAAAGAAAGAAAGATAGAAAGCTGAAATGTATCTTTCAAAAAGTGCTGTTATAAAAGAAAACCCAAGAAAGGAGGGGTGGTGGGGGAGAAGTCTTGACACCAGAAGCTCTGTCACAGCAGAGTTTCTCTCGGATGTCTGGAAAAAGTCTTACACTTCTGGGATGCTTTCCAAAATATTTTCAGTGACCATTGCCACAGGCGTGAACTTCTTAATGCATTTTGCAGTGATCTCCACCACAGTGAAATTGATTACTGTCTGAAAGCTTTTAATGATAACAAGCAAGTAGGGCAGCACAAATGCCATGAACTAATTTGTGTGTGTGCAGCGTGTTGCATCTTCAGGAGTCCTGCAGACACAGATGCCTTGCCTCAGGAAAATCCTGCTTGATAATTATGTAATTGCATATTTATCATTTCATTTTAGTAAGGAGGACTTCGTTTTTCCTGCACATGCAAAGGATGGAGTGTCTCTCCAGATACTTCAGTTGGTACCCAGAGAAAGGTATCTGGTGGCTTCCTGAGTCGGAGCTTTTCTAAGATTAATTTAGTACAAACTGAAGTGTATACCAAAGGCAGAAGAGTTTTAAGAAATGCCTTTCCAGCAGAAAACAAGGATACTGTACCAAAGGTGCATCTTCTTCATGTACCTACCAAGGAATTTCAGGAAGCTTATAAATGAGATGTTCTCTTTCTGTGGACAGTGGAAATCAGGAAGCTCAAAGTAGTGAAACTTAATGGCGTTTTTTTCTGTATTATCATAATATTCCTAATGCAAGAGATCATTAGAACTGAAGAAGTTCAGCCAGCCAGACCGTCACCTCAAGCCTGAAATCTGAGCTGCACTGCTATTCAAAGAGAATAGGTTTTGAGAATTATGTTTTTTCTGTAAATAAAAACATCCCACCACCAAAACATATGTGCGTGTACACATATACAGAAACATTTGTATACACACACATATGTGAAATAAGCAAAATTGTAAACTGTATGAATGGAAAGCTGTACCCAGTGAAAAGCTGGATCTACAGCCACTGGTGTGTCACTGTCCCTGTGTGCCCTCTGCCAGCACAGACACTGCACCAAACCCTTCATCCTGCACTATCACTCCCACCAAGCCTTGTGGTGGTTGGATGATCTGCAGTAGGTGAAGAATAAAAAATAAAAACTGGAGCACCAGTAGAGAAAAACAAGCTGTCACAAGCAGCTTTCATTGCAAGGGATAAAAAGGTCAAAGGATACTTCTCCCCCCCCCCTACCTTCAGAGCAGCCACTAAATGCATCCAGCAGAATTTTTCCAGACTGTCACTGGTTCATCAGTCAGGGCTTTCTCTCAATTTTAAATGCCAGCACCACTTTGGTTCAGAGGAATGGCTGGCTCCTTTCCCAGACCAGATTTCCCAAATTCAGAATGACCTTTCAAGATCTCAACTAATAGGAGCTAAACAGAGATTTCCTCTTCATCAGGCCCTTTCTCAGATTGATCTTTTTACTGACAGCACAGTCCAGTGAAAGACCAGCCCTTCACTTGGGATAATAAACACCTCTTTTGGAGAGAGGCAATCTTAAATCACATTGAACTTGGTACATATCCCAGAAACTATTACCCTTCTGTTTGATACACTGATTATGTAAAGGCACAGGGAGTACCAGTGAAATTACTGTATTTCTTTTATTGCTTTTTAGTTTCATCCATCCATTCAGGCTCTGCACTAATGCAATGGGATACCAATTCAGCCTCCACTCATTATTGAGGGAAATGAGAGATGGACAGAGGAAAGATGTTTATCTGGGTACCATAATGTGGATGCTGCTGCACAGGCAGCATCCCCTTGGAGTTAGCTTAGTGCAGAAAATTTGTTAGCTCCCACTCAAGGGCCAGCTTGGTTGCTCAGCACAGCACTCCCCAAGGATTCTGTGCCCATCCTCTCCTCCAGGCAGGGAGGAGGAGGAATTTGGAGCTGCCCATCACTGAGCAGGTGGGTTGTGAGGTTCTGTGCTGCTGTGTGCTGCAGAAGTGCAAGCTGCAGCTTCAGCTCCCTGCAAACCCTCAACTGAAGTTGGACACCCGTGCTGCAAAATAGTGATGTAGAGACATCCTATATTTGTGTCCTTCTGGCAGGTCTTGAAATGTAGCAGGATAGAAAGCTCCTTTCAAGGCAGAGACCAGTCACCATTCCTTGAAAGGCTGAAGTAGTTCATATATGGAGTTGTGAACTCCTGTGTTTCTGTTCCTGAAGAAGTTTGGGCAGAAGGAAAGTGCAGAAATAAATATAACCCCAGTTCTTATGAGAAAAAACACATTGTGGGAAATGAATCACACTGTGAAGTGAATGACAAGACCAGACTAAGGACTGATTTATTAGCATCAGGTTTAGTCCCATAGTTGAATTCAGAAGAAACAGCAGAGAATATAACAAGCCTCTAAATTTTTTTTGATAATATGTTGTGGGAAAAGAGACCAAAAGATTAGGAAAAAATTGCAACTGCCAGGAGTACACACAATTGCCTAGAAAAGATAGTACAAATGCAAAATAAAGAACCATAATAACAGAAAGCTGAAATAGCTTGATCCTGTCATCAGATCTGTCTTTGCCAGGTGCAGTTTCAGGTTTGCCATTTCCAGCTTTGATTTGCATAAGAAATTCATTATTTCCATCATGACAGAAGATAAAAACTTGTAACACTGAAGGAACACAAGACTTTTGTATTTGTGCTCTGTGCCATGTGCTCTTTCCTTCTGCAGTCTGACTTATCACCCTGAGCCATTGTCACGTTTTTGTCCTGAGATTTTCACTTTGGAGTTGACTGTAGAAGGTTGGAGGGAGAGGTGCATAGGTGGAAGAAACATGGTCTTCTCATCTGCAACTTATTAACTATTCTTTTGCTGTGCTTTTCATAAAAACATTAGAATATTTATGTATGCATTGTTTTTCTATTGAAACAGCTCCTTCATTTTATAGGTGTGTTAGGATTATGTTTTCTACATCTGTACCCAGGAGCACATTCAGACCTGAATCCCACACTGCTAAGTTGTCTGTAATGAAATAACTTGCTTTGGTTTTGTTACAAATTTTGCAGTAATGTGTAAGAATCTCATGCTTCATTTTTCAGAGTAAGCTTTAAAGCCAAATGTGGTAAAGCAGAGACCATTGTAAAGATGCTGCGTGGCTTTCTCAACTGAGAGAGAAATATCAACTGAAATAGGAACACAGTGAAGTTCTCTTGGGTATACTTAAAGCTAGAATATGGTTAACTCTTGGATAGATTCAAATACTATAAAAGTTACTATGAGGCACCTTAATAGTTTGCACTTTCATCAAATGCCAGAGAGTAGGCTATTTGCACTGGTGGCAGCAGGAACTCCTAGGTGTAAGCAGGTCTGAGCTTTGCCTTTTTGGGAGTAAACAGGCATAGACCACCAGCATTTCCTTGCACTTCCTAGTATTTTTCTTCTGCTTTCTCTAATATAGATCCCTCTGGCTCCACAGGTTCACAAACCACTGCTTTTTGTGCCTCTGTATCATGTGGGTACTGATCTGGCCATATGAAATAGTACAGTCCTATAGAACGTCCTTGGGTTGGTGTTATTTTCTGCCTCTGCTACTTAACTGCTTTGCCCAATAGGTGCTTGGCTTTGGTGTTCCAGCTGCACATTTTAGTGCCCTGATTGCAGGATGCCTTAATGAGGCCCTGCCATCACTAGCTGCTGGCAGAAACAGGGCTGAGCACAATTCCTGTGAGTCAGGTAAGTATTAGCCCTGAGTTATTTAATGCAGAAGCAGAGAGTAGTACAGCGTCGATCAGAAAATCCAGTTCAGAGGCAGAAATGCCAACCTTTTTATCTGCTGTTCCCAGGCTTTTTTTTCAAAGCTGTCCTTCCTCAGTTTATCATTTAAAAACAGTTTACTCTTGTGCCTGATTAATGCCTAATAATCCTTCCTCAGTTTATCATTTTAAAGCAGTATACTCTTGTGCCTGATTAATGCCTAATACTTATTAATGCCTCATGCTAATGGCCAAGGCATTTTGTAGCTGCCTACATTTGCTATCAGTGCACAGTAATTACTTTTGGGATTTGTAATTTCAGGACAGCTGATGCAGAGAATGAATCCTGCTGTAAATCAGCCTTTGTGCCAACTTTGGCAGTGTGGTCTGCACTTCCAGTTGGGAGCTTGATTTCTCTGAGCTTGTGGTCCCCACAGCCAGCACAGACAGGTTTTGGTTGGTGTCATGACCCTCTGTCTGGAAGTTGATGTTCTAAAAAGCATTACAAAGTGGTGAGCAAACTAGCTCAGTCCCCCTCAACATAATTGAAAGTGTGATGAGACCAAGGCTCAGGCTCAGACCTTCCTTTCAGAACCTAAGCATCATATATTTGAATTCTCCTGCAAGAATTTTGCTTTTTTTCTGTTGGGGAGTAGAGTCTGTCCTGTGTGCTGCTGCTGCTGTGCCGTAGCCATCCTGAAGTGAGAAAAATAAGAATCACATTTGAAAACTGGAAGAAGCTGAAGTAATTTAACAGTCTCTTTTCTTTGAAGTGAAGGAATTCTGTTCCCCTTATCATCCAGTTAGCTGACATTGTGTCCAAGGTTTCTACTACTGTTCTGACTGAGCCGAAAAGTTCCAAAAGCAGAGAATGCTTTCTTGAAGTGGTTTCTGCCCCTGGCTGAAAATGAAATGGAGTTCAATAGCCTGGAAGTGCTGGCTGAGACCCTACTAGGGGAAGGGGAGCTGCTGTTGTATTTTTTTGTATCCCTTGTGCCATCTTGAACTTGAGCAGTATTTATTTTTAGTACGTTTAAACACTGCAGAAGGAAGGGGCAGTTGTAATATGGCATATTTACATCATGCTGTCAGTTCCTGGCAGCTCACTTGCCTGTCGGAGAACAGAACTAGTCCATTAAGGATGTGAGTGCTACTTATGCCCACGAGTGGTGAAACATCATCTCCAGGGTGGGAAGGCCTCCCTAGGCCAGCAGGTTTGTTTGTTTTCCTAAGGTGGAGTATGGGGATTTTTCTTTTTTTTCATGTCACAGGGACAGGAATGGGCCATGCTACCTCCCACTTTTTTCCTCCTTCTCCTCTGCTCTGGAAAAAAGAGAGGCAAAGTCTCTACATGAGATCAGCATGTGCTGTTTTTTCCCCCACATGTCACGCTGAGGTTCTCTGCCCCATTATAAAAATAAAAATCTATAAATAAAAAAGAACAAATGCTGAGGGGGACAGACTGGACCCACAGTTATGTGCATGTAGTCACTCATAGGAGTGTGCCTAGCCCCATTCCTCCCAGGCTTCACGCATTCCCTGGTTCTGATGCTGTCAGCCTCTCAGGATGGGAAACATGCACAGATAGTGCTGGCTGGAGCTTTTTTTGCCCTACCATAATTTAATATTAATTGAGCTTAGGCTGAAATGTTGTTGGGTTCATCTGTTGTTGAAGTAGCTTGTTCTCCGTTTTACGTATATTTTCCCAACTTTGTTTTTTGGGGAAAAAATTGCTGTTGCACTTCAATTTCACGGTAATACCTTTCTCCTGGAATGAAGCAGTATTTAGTGGGGATCTCTCACATGTGACATGCTGTCTCTGTTTGCCTGGAGCACAGGCACCCTGTGATTTCCCTTTCTTGGAAACTGCCCTGCCTCAGCATATGGGTAGGAGGCCATGTAAATAAATACCAACCACTTCTTAGCCTTCAGTAGGCATTTCCTTTTTCCTGGTGGCTGCAGAAGAAACACTTTCTCACAGTTTGGCATCAAACATTTATAAAACTTTCCTGCTTGTGGAGTTTTTGTTTAGACAATCAGATTCTCGGTGTCGTTTTTTTGTCAGTTCCTATTTTTACTCATATGTGGTTGCTTGGGCTGTCAGTAAATAGTGTCTGTCAGAACAAACACTTTACCAGAAACTTCTGAAAGTTTGAGTAATTGAATAGTAAACCATTCTAAGCATATTCTGTAATACTGAAAGATAATTTTTAAAGACAAAAATTAAGCTTATTTAGTTGTTTTTTTCTTAATGATGATAGAATAAATCCACCCAAATGGAATATTTCTGCACAAAAGATATTTGTTTTATATAACCTGTCTTAAATGTTTGCAGTAGAAAACAGAGTATCCTACATTGCCATGCAGTGCAGCTTTCAAGTGGAAAAAATTGCTTTTTAATACAAGTTTAATATGTGTTCTCTTGAATTTATATGCTAGGGTATTTTTTAAGTGTGTTACTTTGTCGTGGCAGCAAAGCTAACACATTATTACCTTTTACATGCTACAACAACTTCAGTTTATAAAAGCAAAACAGATCATACCAATAAAAATCAGTATTAGAGGGCAGTGTACTTCCAATTTTGGTACATCAATATCTGATCTGTAAGTTATTTAGTGTAATTTGCTATTATTTAATTATTTTTTTTTAACTAAATGATGAATTTACTTTGCTGAGCTGTACTTATCTCAGTGGTAATACTGAATTGATGACAGTGAACTGTCCCTTCAGGGACAGCCCTGAAGCTTCAGGGAGTGTCTGTTCCCTGGAAGCAGAATAGAGATGTGAACGGTGATAAATAGCTATAGACTGGCACAGAACTGGAATCCTTCATGGGAGTTGTTAGATGAGAGAGTGAAAAACATACATATGTATGACCTTTTGTGAGTGATAATTTCTGGGATGGCTGTGCTAGAGGCAGTTTGAAGATCTATCAGATACTTTTTGTGTAATATACTGAATTTGCTAACTTTGGGATTCAGAAAACAAGACAGCAGAAGCTGTGCTTTTCCAGAAGGGCTTTTGAAATATGCTTTTCCCTCTACTGAGGCCTGTTACGAGGCTGTCTAGGAAAGTGAGCCGTTGTTGGACATGTCACTGTATTTTTATAGTTTCACTCTTACGGCCTTTCTCATCCAGTTTAGTTTTGCAATCTGCTGAAGCTTAGCCAAGTTGAATTGTATCTGACCTCACAGTACACACATCTCAGCCTAGCTAGGACTTCTTCCAGTTCTGTGCAGTGGAAGTTACTTTGGTGTGTTTCTTCTGGGAAACATGTATTGAGAAAAATGAGTCTTAGTTTGGTTTGTCCCTTTGACCTGTTTTATGGCATACAATAAATTGTTGTCCCATGCATATTTCTTATGTGAGCCAACCACAGTAAGTGATGTCCCAGTCTAAAATAACCCAGCAAGAGCAGTGGTACTGGACTTTACAGCTGACTCTGAGTGTGGCTGGGCAGAGATGAGCCAGCCTTGCTTCATGTTGGCAGATAAGGGACTTTAAAGGAACCCTAAGCTTTGCAACTTTGATGATTTATCAAACTTCTGTAGTCACTGGGGAGCCAAATTCAAGAGAATCCCATTTCATATCCACTGGAAAAATTCCAGGGAATAAATCCTTTTGCCACTCCATTCC
>NW_008673108.1:24019-24428 GCF_000695815.1 Acanthisitta chloris
TGTTCAACTGTACCGTGTTAGTACTCTTGTCAGCAATGTTACTGTGATGTGCAAGACCAGAATGAAGGTATTGAGGATGCACATGTCACCTCTTTTGTCTTGGGATCACTTCTACTTACCATCAGGTGTGTTTGCAAACCAAAATGGAGAGGTTTGCTTCAGTTTATCCATCAATATAAGGATTTCAAGGAAGTTTAGCACAATGGAAACAGCTAATAATCTCAGGCTTTTTTTGTTCTGACCTTATAAAGTAGCTCAGGAGTATTACTAGTCCTTCATTGGGAGTGACAGGAAGCAAAAAAACCTTGAAAAGGTGAAATTATAATGATTCTGCTGTAAATAAGAATGTGCTGTAAGTGAGAGTTGTGGTGAGATTGCAAAAGGAGTTGGCTGCAGTGAGAGTGCAAGA
>NW_008673108.1:24459-29211 GCF_000695815.1 Acanthisitta chloris
TTAGAGCCTGGTTTTGTTGGTGTTTGGTATATATAAACCCCCAGTGCTGGTATGATTTTGATTGATTTGTATGGGGTTGGTATTTTTCACTGGAGGAATGAAAATGTATCTGTGGGATCATCAATGCCATCCCCATGTAATTAACACTAGGAATTCAAGTAGAGATGAACTTTGCCACCAGTTACTTCAGTTTATATGCAGACATGGTAGAAGAGTTCTTTATTGATCAGACACTTTCATTTTAGTGAATTCTGACCCTTTTCTTTTTAGAATTCAGAGGAATGAAGAATAATAAATGTAGACGCTGGCATGTTTGAGATGGGATCTTTTTATTAGGAAATGTTTTAAAAGGGTCAGTGAAAAACAGAACTGAAAGTGATGTTTCATTTCTCTTGCAGGAATGTCTATGAAAGATAAGCAGACATTTAAATTTTGGATATTCCCTTATGATAACAAATGTACCAAGGTCATTACCAAGTGAACAGAGCTTGCTGAGATCAGGCTGCTTTGAGGCTTCTCATGTAATGTTATTTTAATATGTTCTTTCCTAGGAAAAAGAGAAGAAATATATGCTTCCTTTGGACAACCTCAAAGTGCGAGATGTTGAAAAGGGCTTCATGTCTAGCAAACACATCTTTGCACTGTTTAACACAGAGCAGAGGTAAGAAAATGTGCTGTTCTGCAGATAGTTGGGTAAAACTGCATCTAGCTGAAAATTCGAATAACTGGGAGTGCAATTCTGGTATTTCCACCATGTTGAGTGAACAGAGATCTTGATATTCTTGATTTATCTGCTGCTTTGCTGTTGCATAACCATGGGATGAGAGGTTAGTGTCCTCCAAGCCACTCATGGGATGAAACAGCTCCATGATTAGTCATCTAGTTCTTCTGTATGGCTGAATAATCATCTCCTGATCTTATTTTTGTTTGATTTGGCAATCACCTAGGCTTACCAAAACATTCATGACTTTTGTACCTTGTGACCAGATTCAACTGGTGTAAATCACAGAAGTGTCACTGCTTTTCACTTTCTCCAGTGGAAAATCTTGCCTGTCTTTCATCTTGGGAATCATTGGATTGTTTGCTTGGGTTTAAACATTGCTGAATGGAGAGTGGATGAGATTCCTCTGCTTTCCTGATTAGTAGAAGCTTTGCTTTGTAGTTTTTGCCTCCTACGTTTCCTTTCAGATTTCATTTTCTGATTTCAGTGGTGTGGGTGCTCTATGGAAACCAACTCCTGATGCACAGCCAGTTCAGGTTACTGCACACAAATAAGTCAAGGGAACATGACAAAAGACATATAGGAGACCTGTAAAGTTCTTTTTCAGGAAAATAAGTGAAATTAATTGTAGTGGTAGCATGGATAGATGACCTTGTTTTCCACTTCTGCTAAGTCTCTTCACACCTGCTTCCCCCTCACGTTGCCACAGCTTGGCAATATCTTCAGATGGTCAAGATGATGAGGGCAGGATGTGTGGTTCCCTGCAGAACCAGCTGTTGTTGCTCCTGAACTGGCCAGAAATAGTGGCCAGAACTTTCAGAAGTAAGGAATGACCCTCCCTCCAGCAAAGCAAAAGCAAAGCACAGGATTTCTGGCCTGTCAGGTTTCTGCTGGCCCCAGAAACGTGAGGATGCAGTGTGAGTCTTGCTCTAAACTACCCTGTGAAGGCTTTGCCTGTGGACAGGGGAACATGATCTGCCAGGAGATTCTCATTCTCTTTGAAAGTATGTCACACACATACTAGTTGGGAATAAGATTTCAAACACTTGACCAATTGCATTTCTGGAGCACAGAAGAAAAAAAGGTTTGAGAAACTCTTCATGGTTTTAAAAACATAAATGATCTTCAGATGTGGGAAATGAATGTAACTCTGATGATTCTGCTGCAGGATATGTGTGAATTATCCCAACATTGCACATATATCAGTTAAGAAAGATAACTTTGTCCTGGTGGCTTGATATCAGCTGTATATAGTAAGTTCCTTCCATGAGAAATCCATTAATTTTAGCTCCTTTGGTTTGGCTAATTAATATTTTCATCCTCTGAAATACTAATCATTGAACAGCTGTGAAAATCCAAAAGTGTTCATTTCCATGGGCAAGTTTGGAACTTATTTGGGTGTTACATTCACATTTTCACTTGATCTTCACATACAACGAAGAGCAAGGATTTCAAAATCAGATGTCTAAAATGTTTGCCATGTCTCTAATCACCCCTTTGGGCTGTGAGCAGCCTCTGCAGCATCTGCAAGCTGCTCTAAAAACATCCTTACATCTACATGGGCATGTTAAGACATGACAGCACAGCAATAAGATGACAAAATACCTTTGGCTTGGGAGAGGCAGTTCATGGGGACATCTTCCAGCTTTAAAAGAGGCAGAAGCTGTTCTTGAAGAAATAGTTATTGGATTCTAATTACAACAGCAATTCCTCTGTTACTGTTAACCAGCTGATTTTTGATACTTCGAAAAATCTCTTTCTGGCACAAATTGGGTAAAGCAAGATTAGTATCACTTTGCACTGCCTCCTAAATTCATAGATGTCAGCAAAAGGAGGAATATTGGTACTCCAGCAGAGTGATCTGGCTGAGAACTCTGTGCCCTATCCCACATTCCTAGGGAAACCAGAAAACAGAGAATCGATAAAAATGTGTTGAAAAAAGGATTCTTGGTGTTGGTTTGCTTTATGGTAATCGTTTGACTTCTGGTTTCTGGCAGGTGTGTGTGAATGTGCCTTGCTTTGCAGAATTCATGTGAGAAATTAACTTAGTTTCTGGTTGTGTTTTTTTTTTTTGAGGGGGTGGTTGGCTTTTTAATTAAAAAAAACCCTTAGCAACTGAAAAATCAGCTTTCTTTCAGAGTTTGCCTACTGAGGGTTCTGGTTATGGAACCATTTTGCTGTTTAAAATGTAGATTGTTAAAGAACAAAGTCAAAATCATCTGTTCCAGCTTCTGTGATAGCATGGAGACTATTCTGTATCTCTTTCCCCCCCAAAATAATCTGCAGCATTTTTTTTTCTTTCCTATGCAAACTTTCTTAATGTTCAATTAAATTATTTTCATTTTCAAGCAAAATGCCTGTAGAAGAATTTTAATAAGCTTGTTCTCTTTTTCATTCCCAGCCCCTCACTGCATAGGTATTTGCTCCAGCCATATGTTTCTGATACTGTACATTTCAATAGTTTCCTGGATTATGCACTGCATTTTTTCCATTTATGAAAACCTTTCCAGCTCTGAAATATAGTTACCAGGAAAATACTTGTTTCACTGCATAGAAGGAAAAACCATCTTGAGTTAGCTGAGGCTTGGGGATAGATACAGAAGGAAACTAACAGTATCTGTCATTTTGATTTACTGCAGAAGTCAACAGTTCTCTGACAGGAATCAAATGTGACTTGGTAATGTAGAGTAAATGGAGACTGTGACGATTGATTTCACAGAGAAGATAAATTCTCATGAAATGAACATAATTGTGTGTTTATGAAAAGGCTGCTGTGAAAGAATTCAGTTATTTTCCTCTTACTTCCTAATTAAAACTTACTTAGAAAAAAAAGTCGGGGGGAGGTGAGAAAGGAGAAGTCTTGGGCTGAAATAAATACAGCATTGCTTAAAGAACAGGGAAATTAGCTTTGGTTTTCAGCAAAATAAGTAATATATTTCAAGTTTTTGAGCGGGAATCTGCTGAATTTATAGGCACTGTGGAACACCTTTGCAGATGGATTCCTCCAGTTTACTTGCCTTAGAAGTACTAGATAGTAACACAAAATAACTTTGAGTGCCCTGTGACTCCTGGATCGTTTTTGGCCGTGTCCATCTGCACAACTCTACCTTTAAGCAGCTGAAGTTGAGCTGTGGGGTCAGGCAGTATGTGTCTAAAGCTAAAGCTGTCAAGAAACTGAGTGCTACTTTGTGTTCACCAGCTTTTCTCCTCCACTGTAAACTACTAGCAAGGTTGATTTTTTTCAGAGTGGAAAAGAGATCAAATATATTAAAAGTATTTGAAAATAATTATACTGTAGGAAAAAAAATGAGTGTTTGCAGAACTGCTGGAGAATGTAATGTGAAGTTGTGTAGATGTTGCCACTGATTGACTTTCTTAGGCAGAGCTAGGAATGGAAGAGGGAGGATTTTGTCAGTGCCTCTGTTCACATTCAGCACATCAACTTGTGATGTCCTCACTGATCAATGTGTAAGGCTCTTGTGCAGAGGTCAGGAAGGAACAAAACAAAGTCTGCTCATCCCAGAAAGTTTACTTTCCTTCTAGGATTTCATTCCAAACACTACCCATTCCCCACATATTTCCTGTAAAAATCATTCACTGGTTGGTGCTTTTTCGGTTACCTAAGTGCTATAGCCTGGGACAAGAACTGTAGTCTTAAGTGTGCCTCCCTTTAGGATCTATGCAACAGTCCCATAGCTCCCTAATTAGGAAGGGCAAGCATTAATTAGTTCTGATGAACTTGCCCCATTGACTACAGGATCCACATGGCAGTATTTTACTAGATTGTCTGTCATTCAAAAGTAATCCCTTGCCTTTGCTGAAAAGTAGTCACACTTTTTGCCTTATTTATTGGTCAATAAATTGTATGACTGTATTACAACTCCATCTAAATACTACTTCTCTTTGAAGTAAAGGAAGAATGATAACTAAAAACTCTCTTCTATTGCCACAAGCATAGAAAAAGCTTCCTCTCCAACTCTGGAGAGATGAAGTATTTCTCTTTTGTGGGAGAAGAGATTCTCCTAGGGAAA
>NW_008673108.1:29227-32320 GCF_000695815.1 Acanthisitta chloris
TTACAAAAGCAGGCTGAAGAGTTTGTTCAGCTGGTGAATTTTCAAGCCTTTCCTACCAATACTGGGAGGAGCAACCCCACAATGAGGAAGAGTAACCTAGTGAAGAGTCCCTGATCAGTAGTCTTTATTCCTCTTCAAACTCATTCCTTTCCTTGGAGCCAAAGAAGCAGAACCAGTGTGTGTGAAATTCTCCCTTCCTTGCAGAAGAGCAGGCTGAAGAGTTTGTTCAGCTGGTGAATTTTCAAGCCTTTCCTACCAATACTGGGAGGAGCAACCCCACAATGAGGAAGAGTAACCTAGTGAAGAGTCCCTGATCAGTAGTCTTTATTCCTCTTCAAACTCATTCCTTTCCTTGGAGCCAAAGAAGCAGAACCAGTGTGTGTGAAATTCTCCCTTCCTTGCAGAAGATGATCCCACCAATTCTCTCTGCCTTTTACTTTACTGCCCAACCAGGATTCCAGATTAAACCAAGTAATGGTGTTCCTTTCCTCACCTTTATGGTTCTGTATGATGAGGGGATGTGAGGAGCAAATGCAAAACACAGAACTGTTCCTGTTTGCCTTTACAAGAGTAGGATCCTGAGAGCTAAATGCCCCTCAGTAATCCTGAAGCAGTGGGACAGAACCTGCCACCCCTGCATGAGAGCTGACTTTCTGGGGCAATTTCATTGTAGAAACAGATCCTTAATCTGACACGAGTGTCCAGGGGAGAGCAATCCAAAGGCAGTTTTCAGGGTACACAATAGGACTGAAAATAGAACTGACAGATGATGAGCTTTAGCTACTGACTCCCGAGTACACTCTGTCTGTCAGGAATCATATTGCACAAGAAACCATGTTGTCTAGTAGGACCCAGGAAAGTACACTGTGCCTACTGAATTAAAGGAGTGACTGTATTTTGGGTGCATGTTGTTGGCTGAGTGTTCATCTAGAAGGGGAGGGAGCTCAAGTTGTCTCTGGGGCTCCAAATGCACTAGAGCTTGAAGTACTGAATTTCTTGTTGTGGACAGCAACTGGTTAACTTCTCTCCATATATAAGGGAAATTGGGCAAGAGCCAAAATAAAGGGAACTAGTGAAAGGAGACCGGGTCAGAGGAGGTGTTGGATAGAAGCCAGGCTAAAGGAGAAAGCCTAAAATGAGATGTATGTTTAGTTACTGTTTTTGAATTACTCAGAAAGCTAAACCCCAGGAAGAGCTGGACTGTAAGCTATTCAGAGCCCTCTCTGTTCGAAATGGAAGAATGAGAATCTGTTTAATTAAAAAGCCCCACAAATTTGATCCAGCAAAAAAAGCTGCTAACATTTCTAAACAAACTTCTAAGATGCTGGAGAGTACAATATTTAAGAACAGGAAAAATACACAAACCCAAGGAATAACTAGCCTTTATCCCCCAAGTACATTCCATTGGAAAAAAAAAAAAAAGAAAAAGGGGGGGTTTTTTTTTCAGGAATATTTCTTGAAGAAAAAGTGAGAAAAAGGTGGTGGTTTTTTTTCAGGAATGTTTCTTTTTTGTCATTATTGACAAGTATTCTTTGCATGGCAAATAAAAGGTAGTGTGGTGGATATGTGGTGCAGGTATTAAGGTTTAAAACTGGATTTTAAAGGGGTTCTTGGGGAAGGATAGCTGCAGTGCCAAACCCATACCTTAAATATGAAAGTTACACTGTACTTGACTAAAATTCCCTAAGAGATTGATTGTGTGGGATCTGAAATGTAAGTGATGCCTACCACACACACAGGTGTTGTAAGCATGGGCTAAGTCATGGATGGTAAGCCTGATCCTGTAGCACAGCTTCCCCCTGTTTGCTGCCTGTGCCCCCAGCAAGGTCTGGGTCCCACTGCCCCATCCAGAGAAGGGCAGGACAGGAGCAGGAGCTGTGCTCCCTCCCTGCCTGATGAGGAACTGACAGCTGTGAGCAGCTTTCGCCTCTGTGTGGCCTCAAGGCAGGTTCCAAACAGTCTTCCATCCCTCACCACGAGAGGTATCAAACCTTCTTCTCCAGGGAGTTACAGAATATTTTAGTGCCAGTCACTGTTACTGCTGCGGATTTTGGCCGATGTGATGTTAGTTCTGGCTGCATTTCTGTTCTGGGTTACATATAGGACTCTAGATACTTCATT
Source organism: Acanthisitta chloris (assembly GCF_000695815.1). Classification (NCBI taxonomy): domain Eukaryota; kingdom Metazoa; phylum Chordata; class Aves; order Passeriformes; family Acanthisittidae; genus Acanthisitta; species Acanthisitta chloris. Next base: position 31,349 of record NW_008673108.1, read on the forward strand.
GCCTAGGCTTGTCTGTATACTGACCAGCATATCTTCTGTTCATTTTCTCTTCAAAAGTGTGTGTGGTTTTGGGTGCATGAACTTCAAAAAGATCCTTGTACTTCTAGGAGATCACTCACGTGAGTTAGGTGACAAAATCCTTATGTATTACTATTTCATGACATTGTCACAGAGATTGTCTCTTTGGCTTTTCTGGATATTAAGCAAAAAAAAAAATCTTCAGACATGTGCAATTAATTTTATTTAGCATTCACATTGGAGTGATCTGCAATGGTATGTCTTGATAGAAAATGTTAGTCAGTGCTGTTAACTCAGAGCAGATGGACATTTTTGTTTCTTTAAAATGTATGATTTGCAGGGCTGCTTACCAGAAGCTGTCTTAGTTGAAATATACTGCATATACTCAAACCAGCCATTGTGCACTTACAGGTGTCCTAAGTGGTAGGGTACAACTAAGGTTGAACAAGCAGAGTGTGCACTGGAGTTGCAGGTTGAATAAGTAGAGAACATAAAGTCTCATCCAAGATTATCTTCCCCCATAGTTGGAGTATCTGGATTCTGTTATTTTCTCCCTTTTTCATTTTAGGTGACTATTTATGAAACCCATATTCTCTATGATTTCAATTTCAATCAAAATAAGAAATACCTAAGAAATGAGTATTTTGTGGTTTTCGTGAAATAAAATTGGGCCAATTTGCATTTGATTCTAGATTTCCAGTGTTCATTTCAATTCTGTTTCCATCCTAATATGAAGACCAGATGCTTACAAAAGAATTGTTTAAGATAAGCACAGCTGCTTGAAATCCCTGTCAAAGGAGGATATTCCTTTATCTTTCGGTCTGTGAGTAACTTCACTTGTGTCAGTGCAACTTCTGATGTTCACAGAATCATAGAATTTAGGGGTTGGAATGGACCTTACAGATCATCCAGTCCCAACCCCTGCCCTGGGCAGTGACACCTCCTCACTGGATC
>NW_008673108.1:32507-53388 GCF_000695815.1 Acanthisitta chloris
TTCTTCTCCAGGCTGAACAGCCCCAACTCCCTCAGCCTGTCCTCACAGGGGAGATGCTCCAGTCCTCTTAGCAACTTCAGGGCCTCCTCTGGACTTGCTCCAACAGTTCCATGTCCTTATGTCAAATGTGGGTTTGTGTTCTTTGGAGGATTCCAGTAGCTTATAGGCCCAATTCTAAAATAAAATCACTTATATTCTTGCTCTGTAATGGCTGTTGTGTCTCCTCCCGTATTGGAAAGAAGAAATGCATTTTCCATTGATCTTGGTTTGTATTTTCTCTGTTTAAAAAGAAATTTCATGCATACACAGTACATCTTTGTCTGCTGAAATCTTACAGTTCCAGCTCCATCTCAAAGCTGTCTTTGCATATGGTTAATGTGCCTTAGTGCCTACGCACACATGTTAGCTGGGTTTGTAACGTGCCTGCAGCAGTGGTTGCCCTTAAAATCTTTCTCGGTTTGTTGGAGGTAAATATTTAACCTTATCTTTGCATTAAGAAATTGCAGGAGATAAAATCCTGCTTGATGTCTGGCATGGACGTGTGCTCAGAGCACGAGCAGTTTTGGTGAGACTCACTGTAGAGGGAAACCCACTGGGATTGCCACCACTGGAGCAATTAGAAAGTTCTTTCTTTGTGATTTTCAGTTGTGTATTATTCCCTCATTGGTCGTGGATATTATAGTTCTGCTGTTTTATAGGCAATCAAACCTTCTCCATGCAGTGTTGACAGTGCAGGCTTCAGGAACAGAAATCTCAGTAACTCTCAGCTGGGTTCAGTCTTCAGACTTATCTGGCACTTCTGTATTTCCTCTTGTGCACTCTCAAATACTTTCCTCCAATCCTGTTAGGGTTCTTTTGTGATGGGAGAAGTTAAAGAAGTACCTATGGACTAGGTAAAGGTTCTTTCTGCATTAGGCCCTGAAATATGTTGGGGAAAGGAATGCAGTGTGCAGGAAACCAAGGTAATAATAAAGTGAAGAAGTTGTAGGGTAAGCAGAGTTACAGCTGAGTGTCAAATAATGGGCCTGGCCTAGAGAATTTATGTCCTGAGCATGGAACCATTCCAGAATCGGATATGATGCTTTTAGTCCAGTTGTCTGTTCATCTCCATAAGCAAGTATGTTGTAATTTTTTTTGAAAGTTGAGGTTTATTTGTCTAGAGTGTAATAAAATCTGCAGACAACAAATGGTAACTCTGGAAAAAAAATCAGTATTATGTTGATTTCCAGTATTGCCACTGGAGAGATATTTTCATGTATTATGCATGATATTAAATTACAGTGATGAGACTCTACAGGAGGAGGTAGTGTAGGTAGATGTGGTATATGCACAGAACTTTGCACAGTTTCTCTGTTTATGTGTTCACGTTTAAAAGATGTTAAATATTCAAGGGAAATGTTATTCACAAATACTTCCAGGCATGTTTCCATTTATTGCATCTGTTTTGTTTCTGCAGCCCCTTAGATGTAAAGATGCCTGAATATCAGCAGGATTTATATTGCTGAGAGTTCATCTTTTTGGTTCCTGGTATCCTGTGTTCAACCAGTCTCTTTGATGTATAACATCCCATTTAGCTGCTCTAGAGATGACAGTGAGAACATGATTTCACAGTGTTCTGTATGGAGTTAAGTAGGTGAGGACTGAGTAGTAACTGTTTCTGTGCTGATATCTTCAGCCATTTTAAAAAGTGGAAGAGAGAAGAAAACAGAAAATCTGAATTGTTTTCAAGAACGTTTTTACAGCTTTCCATGAGATGCCAGTGGATTCCTAATGAGTAAAACATGTTAATGTGTTTTTGTAAGATTCCACTGGTAACAGAAAAAGGACACACTCTTTTCAGAAGTTACTTTGGCTTTTTTTTTTTTCTCTCTTTGAAAAGTTCCTGAGCCTGTAAGCCTTTCTGGAAGAAAGAAAGGCAGAGGAGGTCTAGTAGCAAGGAAGCTATTTAGGGAGGCAAATATCCCTTTACCTGCCCTACTATGAGCTTCCTAGGAGTTCTGGATCAGTCTGTGTGTCCCTCAGTTCCTCACATGTGCTGAAACTTGTGTCTATGGCAGTGGAATAGAATTAGTTGCACTAATGGTGCAGTTACAAAATGGTAGAGGTCTTGGATATCACAGGGAGAGGAGCCTTGGAGAGCAGGAGACATCAGCTGCTTGGCCATGAGGTGAACCTGGACCCAGGAAAAGTCTTGATCCAGAGACAGGAATGCAGCACTGTCAGCTCCCACGTGTTCAAGTGGTTGGCTAAAATCCCTCCTCATACAGCTACACTGCTTGTAGCAAGTCACAAAATGCCAAAAAATGTGATATATAACATGACAGTCCTGAAAAAATGTTTTCACAAGCTGGTGTCATGTTGTTTTGCTCTTGCAGATAAGTATTTTTGGAACTTCTCTATCACTGTGTTTTACAGCCTTTATTTGCTCTATTGTTATTTTTAGTCATCTTTTCTCAGAGTACACTTTTACCATTTCTGCTTCCTATTCCTTCAGAGTTATAGCTGCTTAGTTAGCTTAGCCAGAAAAGCTTATCTCAGTAAGATTTTTCTCCTAACAATAAATTAAAGCATTTTTTCTCTGGCTATTTCATTATGCTTCCCCTGGTTTTTTTACTGAGTTCTTTGTTTTGCTCAGTGAATGTTGACTTGGAGTACCACAATATTGCAAACTGATTAAATTCAGGTGTTTTGTCATCAGTTTAAGATAATGACATCCAAGGAGGTCATCCAGGCTATTATTTGCCTTAAGGCAGGATTAGCACTTTGGGAGTCAGGGAAGAAAAAGGATTAATTTTTAATTTCTAAATCAATTAAAAAAAAATCCACAGAGCTTTCAGTCGTTCATACTGTCAGTGCTTTTGTCTGCACTGTGGGATCTGACCCTTTGGTGGCTCTTTCTTTGTGACCTTTTGGGCTGGTTTCTCTGAGAAGGAGGTGCAGGTGTGAGCAGCACTGAAGCAGCTCCAGTGGCATCTCCAATCTGGATGCTTGAAGGGAGTAGTGCAAACCTGGTGCTGGATGCTCAGATTTAGCCATTGAAATTGGTGAGAATTACATCACCAGCGTAAGGAAATCTGAGTATGTCCTTTATTCTTTGCAGTTTTGAATCTAACCTATAAGCCTGCTCAAAAATACCTGATTTGCCTTTCAACTCTGCTTGCTGTGCTGAGGTTTCATGGCTGATAATTTAATGATTAGGTGTCATGGCTGCTTCATGCTCAGGTTCAATGACTTTTTTTTGTCTTTTTTTTTTTACCCTGTTTCCTGAGACTATCCCTAAAAAGCAAGGCAATGAGCTGCCTGGTGACATTGTTGGTACAGGAAAAGCACTTCTGTGAGTGGGAATTCCATCAAGTGGGTTGTGTTCCAGCAGTGTGACGGTGAAATCCCACCAGTGCCTGAATGCTAAAGAAATTTGTCTAGGCAGTGACAATAATAGCTTTATTTCCTGGTTCTATAGTGGATTCAAGTTTTTCCTCTCAAAATACGTGGCAGAAATGACCTCTGTAGTTGCACGATGAGACCAAAGGAGCCTTTGTCATTGCTGTCCTTGAGAGTGAAGTAATCTCCATCAATTCAGCTCCTCCTTAGCTTGCTAAGGGAAGAAACCACTCTGGTTGTGATGGAAGATTGATTCTTATGCAACTGTTAAGATCTAGCAAAATATGATTTCCTAAGCTTGTGGCCATCCCTAAAAAGGTTGTTGGCTGAGAAATTTACAGTGGTCTGTTTTGTGTGTAGAATTTGAATTCAGAAACTAATGGCTAAACCATAAGGGGAAAAATCTGTTCTATTTGTTGGAGAATTTACAAGTACCACCTTCCTATATACTTATTTCCCTTCTTTTTTCTTTTCTTCTGTTCAGTGTTTCTCTGTATTTATCTCATTATATGAACTACCTGCAAGAGGTATAATTGAAACGGGTCCCAATTTTCTTACTGTGATGACAGAGATAATTGTTTAATTTGTTTAAAATATCAATTATCATTGCTTTTTTCCCTCTTTTACTGATGATGTCTAAAAGCTGGGAAGGGTATATAATATGCTCAAAGGACTTAATGTGGGAGCAAGTAATTACTTTGGTATTGATTGATTACAACAACAATCCATCACAAACTGTACAGTTATGTTGATGTGTCTTGTGTGTTTGTCCTCTGCAACAGAACATCCTTTTTTTTCCCCCCCTAAAAGTACTCTGATTTGGCCAAAATAGGACAATTGATTCTACGAAGGAGTTTCACGGTGCTTTTAGATGATTATTATTTCCAGAACTGTGCTGTAGCATTCGAAGATATTTCTAAGTACTCCGTGTAATTATTAAACAAGCACCTGTCCCATAAACTCTGTTGTTCAAAACAATTACCAAGTCATTTCTGATCCCAAAGGATTTTTAATTTAAAATGCTGTGTGCATGATACAGAGTAGTAAAATGCTAGTTTTACAATGTGGTGCTCTTTGTTCTAGGAATGTTTACAAGGATTACCGTTTCCTTGAGCTAGCCTGTGACTCCCAAGAGGAGGTGGATAGCTGGAAGGCATCTCTGCTACGAGCCGGTGTCTATCCTGATAAATCCTCAGTAAGTTAAACAGCTCACTAGTTTTGCAGTAGCTGCTCTGTTGGAGTCAGAAAAACCCAGTTGTATCATCTGGGAAAACACAGTGTCTGCTGATCCCTCAAGGAAAGGAAGCTTTGTCATTGTACTGGGCTGTGGTAATTTGGAAATATTCATCATGAAATATTTTAAGATCAATTTGTGTGTCAAACCTCAATGTAGAAAAAAAAAAAAAAGCCACAGCCACAAACCAAACCTTCCAACGTGTTTTTCATTGGATCTGTGTAGTAAAAGTGTTGAGCAATTTGGGGTTTCCTGAGCTTCATTGTTTCTGTGAATGTTTTCTAAGGTAAAGATGTGCTTTGAAGAGTTTATTCCCTCAAGCTCTGTGTTACAGAACTGACAGAAGCATTCCAGGCAATCATGTCTATTTATTTTACTGATTCAGTGCATGCTTTTTGTGGATGAAACACATGCTAAACCTTTCCAAAGGCAGTTTTACTCAGCGAATCATTATGTGCAACAGATTGAACAGGATATAGTAAAAAAGCCTCTATTAATTTACCAGGAATGACAGAAAGTTGGGAAACAAAGTATGTCCAGCTACCCTTTCATATTTTTTAGGCTTAGATACCTTGATATCTAACATCCAGTTGAAGCTTTGAGGAGATGTATCCAGAGGGAAGGCTGACTAGCAAAAATACCTGTCATTTGAGCTGTTGGAAGTTCCTCTAACTCATGGTTCACCTTTGTGCAGTGAGTGCTGCTCTGCTAGATCCCTTCAGCAGATCTGTTCTCAGAAATGATGCTTTGATTCTGATGGAATTTGTTCTTCTTCCTAATTGTTTTCCATGGGAAGGAAAGCAGTCCCTCCAGTTCAGGGTTTGGTGTTGCCTTCTCTCTGTCTCTCTATTCCTCATATTTCCTTTGTACTTGTGATGCCTCCATGGCTTCCAGTGCAGCTCTGTCTGCATCTCCTCCTGCTGCTATCCAAGTAAACAACCAACTTCACACCAGGTTTCAAGGCTACCATCAAAAGATAAGAAATCCCTGAACTGCTGGATTCTCCAATTGGTATGGAAATACACAGTGAGGATGATAGTGCTGATCTTTTTTAAAAAAGAGTAATGCAAATACTCATTTAGCAAAGACCTACCAGGTATCAAGACTTTATCTTAAACATAAGTAAATAGATGTTGGGTGACTTTGCAATATGTTGCCTGTTCCAATCAGTTGGTTCCTACCTAAGACCACCAGAAGGCATTTTACAAGGGTTAATTATGAGGGGTTGCCTAACACCAGGAACAATATACTATATTGTTTTGGGGTTTTTTCTTGCTCAGGGTTCAGCGATGATGTCAAAAAAGCCAATTGCTGCCTCTGGCTTAATCTTGTATTCTGTGATGGTTTTATCATCTTCATATATCTGTTATTTTATCCTTAAACAAGAGAGACTATTTGGATTTCTAAACTTTTCTGCCTTCCTGTCTCTCCCTTCCCCCTAAAAATACTTGGTATTCAAAATATGTTTACAAAGAATTCTTGGTTTTGTTTAACGTTGGTCTGTCAAAGGAGTCTTAGATGCAAGATGAGAGACTTCCTTGAAAGACAGAAGTAGAAGGGAGTCAAAATACTGTTTTCCTTTGAGCTGGAATTATCTTAACATTTATAAAAAGAGTGAATGCTTTTGTTCCAAACCCCTGTAGTCTATCAAGCTGTTCAGGAAAGATGCTCAGTGCTACTCTAGTCTTCCAAAACACTAAATTCCTACAGGACTAGAGATTTATGCAGACTGTGAGTCTGCTGTTCAAGTTTTGAATTTTGCAAGGCAGAATCTCCAGGTGCCTTAGAAGCTCCAGTGGAACCTAAATAAAACTGAGCAGCATTTCATTAAAATCCTGTGCATGATCCTCACTTCCACACCTTCCTCTGCCAACATAAAATAGTTCTAGAGACACCCTCCCAGGCTTTTATTCTCCTTCTAACATTTAGAGACCATGTTTTTAAGTCAGAGAGACTGCCAGGAAATGGCAGCAGCTCGAGTTTACTTCAGAGCTTCCCAACAGCTCTGTGATCCTGGAGTTAAAAAGGCAAAGAGGTGCCCTAGCCCCTTCCCAGACAGAACTCCTCGCTCTCTTTCATGTGCGAGGCACAGCTGGGAACTTTGAGTATCCAAGGCTTTGGCACCAGCAGTAGAAAAATTGCTGCTTAGAAATGAAAAGTAGATTAACAGTGCTGTAAAGCTGGAGCAGTGCAGTGAGGCTGGGCTGCTCCCTGGGAGTGCCAGAGTGTGTGCAGCAGGGCCTGGAAAGCTGAGCTGAGCTTTCATTAGCAGCTCTCGCCTGCAAGGACACTGGTGTAAAACCCACAGCCATTGCCCCTAGCTGGGTTCCTTCTGCAGTGGCAGGAAAAGTAGGAAATTGTCACTGAATTAGAGAGATTTGTTCTCAATTCTCACCAAGGGCAAATCTCTCAACTAAGAATATTCATTTTTCTGTTGGTTTTCTTTTTTATAGTGGCGCTACATTAAATTGATTACAGCAGTAATGGGGCTCAGTGCTTGCTGCCACTAATGCAGAGTCTCTGCTGCTAATTTAATACTGTAAACTAAGGCCAAGGTTTATATTTTTTCTTTTTGCCTAAACAAATCTCATTAATATATTAAAGGCCATATATCACCGCATTCCTCCATTTCCTTGCCTGGTTTTGCCTGCCTTCCCTGGCCCTCTGCACATGGGGATGCACATTCATGTTCATATATCCACTCTGGTTATCTGTCTCTAATCACACCTCAGTGTTGCTCTATGAGCCCCTGAGTTCTTCTGCAGTTTGCCAAGTCATCTCCTTCCTGCAGTCAGTTTGCCTTTGTCGGGACGTGGGCTGTGACAGGCGTGTGGATAACAGCAAATCAGTGTTTTTATTTTTCCAAGCCATATGCAAGTCAGCTTGCTTGATATAAATCACAGTGTGGCCAATTCACTTTGAAACAGGATATCCATTTACCAGCTGACTTTGCTGCTGGCTCTCTGGACCGATGCATCCAAAGCCTTTCTTTTTTTTTCCTTTTTTTCCTTTTTTCTTTCTTTTTTTTTTTTTGTTAAGAAAAAATGACTACAACTTTGTGACTAACCTTTCCAGACTCTATTTCTCAACTGTAGGCTGGTGTTTATTTTGGCTGACTTCCCACTGTATAATATACACTGCTCATGCCAGCTCATGGCAAAACTCACAATTAAAACCAAATAATAGCACAGATGTTTGTCGTAACTGGCTCTGCACACTCTACCTTGCTAGCACCATCCACTCCTTTCCTCCTCCCTCCCCTAATGCCATCTCCTCCTTATTTTTATTGCTAATCTAAAAGCTCAATATTTGCTTTTTAAAAAGCTTTGGATGGTGAAACTTTCCACTCATTGGCAAGTCGTGGGGAGTGGCTGTCATGCAAGGCTCAGCAGACATGGTTAGTGGGTTCCTTTGCGTACTGGAAGTTCAGTATTACCAACACACAAAAATATCTCTGGCTTCCATCCCATCCCTAGATCACTTCAGGCCTCGTTTTCTTCTCCCTTATGTGAGTGTCCACCAACTTCCAGGAGCTGCTCCTGATTTACACTGAAGAAAGCAAAAGTGGAATCCGAATGTTTGTGTGGAAAGGAAAACTGTGAATTTACAGCTTTGCCGAACGTTTCGAATCCTTTGCGAATGTGTTGTGTTTCCCTGGAAGCTGTGAAACTGCAGGATTCAGTGAATGTTCCTTGAGTCAGTTCCTCATTTGGTTTGAGCCATTTCCAGAACTGTACAAGTTAGGCTGAATGCATGTAAAATAAATCTAATACTTCTTTTTCCCCCTCTTTCCTCCTTGCTGCGTCCTGCAAAGGGGAGCAACAAAGTAAGTTGTTTGTTCTTTTACAAAATCCTTTTGTATCCTGTCTCAAAGGTTTTGTCATGAAAATTGGTTAGTCTTTTGGTTCACACAACTATTGCCTGCATGCTCTTAGAGTTGGCTATTTAATAGCAAACTGCTATTAAAAATGTGGGTGCAAAAGTGTCTTCTAGGAGAACTATTCCCAGGTCTTTGTTTTAATTTTGGGGAAGGAGAAGTGTTAAGTGTTGCTTAGTGTTGTTTTTTCAGGGGGTTCAGTAAGAATGATACTATAAAATTATTGGGCCCAAAGATTATGAAGGTATAGTAATAAAGACCTTCTGAGGAAAGGTTACTACAGTCTGATGAAACTCATTACAGCTGGATTTTTTGACCATACATCAAAGCTTGTATTAATGGGCAGTTATAAAAACCCAGCACTAAAGTCTTAAATAACAGATTTGCTGGCGTTGTTGGCTAAGCTGAACTAGATCAGTGTACTGGCTTTGAAGGTGCCTTAAAATGGATGGAGGAGGGTGGGGTCAACATTTGACTTGGCTTCTAGACCCTTGATGTGTTCCAGCTGGACAGCAACAGAAGGGTGTGGGGAGTGGAGAGGGAGAACTGAAATATGCATGGTAGGGGTTTTTTTGAAAGTAAGCAACACATAAAAAGACAGTTTTGCTGATGTTGATCTGATAAATGAACTATCATGCAGTTCCCAGGGTTAGTACTTTTTTTATGGCATTTTTACTGAGCTTAAGAATTGCACATCTCACACTTTGGAATAAGAGGCAGAGAGAGTTTGTCATACCTCAGGAAGGAGTTATACAGCTTTTGTGCCTTTTCTCCCCCTTTCTCTCCTGTTTTGGTATATTAACCCTTAGGAAGATTAATCAGGAGCATCAAAAGATGCTTCACAGCAAATGTTGAAAGTAGCCTTTGAAATATTGCCTCTAGCATCTCATTGTGAGCAGGAAGCATTTCTGGGGTATTTCTGGGAAAGACCCAGGTGCATTTTAAACATTCTAAAGGTTAGGGAATTCTGTCTGCTTTTAATTTTTGTACTTTTAACCAGTTTTTGACCACTTGTGTCTCCAAAGTGATTGGGCTAAGAAGCACCAAGAATCTCCTGTTTTGTTGGCCTGCCTGAGAAAAGGGGCTCTTAATGTTGGGTGGAGAGGGGGTGAGAGAATTGGTGTATTGATGGCATGAAGAGAGGGACTTTGCATAGGAGGTGGTGTGAAATGTCAATGTTAACTGTGTACACTGAAATGTCAGGGTAGCGTTTATAATGTTTCTTTACGACATGCTGACTTAAGGCTTTGCCACTGCAGTGGGTGCTGGTCTGATCTCAGAGCAGAGAGGTCAGACTGTAGTTGCTCTGTCAAGGCAAATGGAGATAGGGCACCAAAGAGCTCTTGGGACTGGCAGAAACTGAGTCTGGAGGTCAGGAGTAGCATGGAGCTGTTCTCCAGAGCCTTGAGCTGTGGGGCACCCCAGGGAGGTCAGGACCAGTAGCATCTGACAGAATTAGCTGCTAGCATAAGGCAGGACACCCATAAGCAGGTATAGGAGAAACCTGTGAGATGTGAGGATTGGGGAACTCTTAGCTCTCTTGTCACTCTGAGCCAAGGGCAGCTCTTGCTGCAGGTTCAGAAACATTCTCCCTCTGGCCTGGGCTGTCAGCCAGAAGATAACTCCAAAAGAAATCTCCAGAAAATCATCCTGATCTTTCTCTTTGACCCAGTTCCTTGTAAGGATTTTTGTATCTTCATCTGTGTCCCCCCTTCTCTTTCACATAGGTTGTTCATACTGGAGTCTGGAGGTTCCATTATCCCAATTACACAGATAAAACTAACTTGCAGCTGTGTGCAGTGTCTCAAACCCCACAATCTTTGTGAGATTTCTGTGCCTCGTGGCGTGGAAAATGGCATGGGTAAACCTGAGAGGTGGCCAGAGAGTTTCTGAGAAAGCATCAGGGGAAGAGAGGAATGGCAGATTGAAGATGATGACAGTTTCTCAAAGCTTCTTGTGCAACTTTGTGCTGCAAAGCTTGCATAATCCTTCCTTACTGTCCTGGTGCAGATTTCCTGGGTTGCTACCAGAGCTGTAATCCTCCCACTAGTGCTGCCCAGTGTCACATTCCTCCTGTGGATCCTGTTGTATGTACACATGTACGGATCCTGTACTCACCCATCCATTCAGACTGTGGCTGCTCTTATACCTCTGCCTTTAGCTTTGCACTCTTGGATTTACAAAAGTAAAAATAAACATTGGAGTAATGAATCCCTAAGAAGAAGGGGAGGAAGAGAAGTGAAGAGGGTTTATAATCATCAGTGGACTACTAATCATTTTTATTTTTGCTTTTTATTGTTGCACAATCATTACCGTAAGTGAGATTTCTCACATGGTTAAAGATAAATATATCTTCAAAAGCTTTGTTGGATAAAGTCTGTAAAAGGGTCCTGTAGAATGAGGTAATGGAGACCTACCTCATTCAGCAAGCACATGTTGGCAAGCCACATCCTACTAAGATTAACACTGCTCTCCACAGCCTTGAGCAAGGGACGAGCACAGCATCGTGCACAGCACTGGAGCTTCAATCCAGCTCCTGAAGACAGGAGCTGAAAGCTTCTGATTGTCTTAATCCACCACTGTGGATTTGCTGCTTCCCCTGTGCATCATCTTCACCCTCATTGTAAAAAAAAAATCCCCTCAAAACAGCCCTCCAGTGGTTGCTGTTTGGAAACGTCATCAAAACCTGTACCACTCGCATGAAGTCCATCTTCAGATGTTAGGTTAAAAGGTTAAATAGGTGCTGTGTCCTTATGAAATTTGGATTCAAAATCTCTAGGCACTCAAGCAATAAAACAACAGCAACTCAAAAAAAACAAACCCAAGTGCCACTTTTTGATATAAAAAGTCTCCATTCCTTTCTCGTCCTAAAGCCCTGAGTTAACCAATGATTTCTGCTTGATCCTTTGAGGATCAAACAAGCTCAGACTTGAGAAACTTCTACTTAGAAGTTAAAAATCTCATTGGATTTCTTTTTGTGGATAAAGTGACTACAAGGTTCTTGCCTTCTAACTATTTTTGCATTGCTGTGCTTGGGGATGGCCTTTATGGAATGTGTAGGACTGAAGTGTATAAATCCTATATTCACATCTCAGTTGGTGGAGTTGTCAGTGTGCAGATTGTGCTGCACATGCAAACATTCACTGAATGTAAAGTCAGTGTAATTTAGTTTGAATTTTCCCTTGGGAAAAGCAGAATCCCTTTTGGAAAGAGAAGGAAAATACGCTCCCTGTCAGATTGGTTTGCCTGTTATTCCTTAAAATACTTCTTGGTGACATATTAATTGCTTAGATTGAAGTCTGTCTTTTTCTCTCTCTCTCTCTTTTTTTTTTTTTTAAGGGGAGTTAGTTTTACTAAACCCAGATTCCAGATCAGCTACTTCATTAAGGACTCCAGATGTCCTGCTGTCTCTCGAGACAGTCCTGGAAAATGGGAATGTAGTGAAGTCAGGATACTCATTGTACCAACATATATGACAACAGCACTCACAGTTCATGTCCTTCATGTTTAGCTATTGCCACATAATGCAGGTGTAGTGCCAGAAACCATGCAAATAAAGAGCTTTATGCAAACCATGGAATAAAGCTCTGATGCTTTCTTGTTCAAGCTTAACCATGTTTGTGAAGGGGCCTCAGTTACCTCCCAGACATAAACTCTGACTCAGCCAGTTACTGGCTGTGACGATGCTCTGCGTGTGCCCCAGCCAGTTGGAAACTGGAAGTGAGTGGTTCTGCTCTGGGCTTGCTCAAGTCTCTGTTCAGGATAAGTCCCTAAACTAGAAAAAGTGTAGACTCATTTAGGTTTGTTTCAAAGCAAACTGCTGATCCACAGAGTAAACTCTGTGTTTACCAGGTTTACTTTTTTTAAACTAGTATATGTTAGGAAAGTAAGGCATTGAATTCTAGGAAAAGAAGAATCCACTAAAGTTGTGGCTAAAATTGGCCTCAGGCCAACTAGGTTTAAAAATAACTTTTAGATGAAGTGTTAATTTTTTTCTTATTTTTCAAGTGGAAAAATGCCATGGGTTTATAGACAGTGTTTCAGTCATTGCTTCGAACAGATGAGTTGGATTTTACAAGGAAGTCACGGTGTAAAAGAGCAGCCCAAGGGGGTGAGTTTGCATCCACACACACACTGGGTCAAGAGCAGTCCAGACTGCAGAGAGCAAAGGAAAGGGCAGGCTGCTTTCCAGTCCCTTTCTTGCTGCCTCACTGTTCTAAGGATGTGAAAACATCTTTCAGATAAAAACTATCTTCTAAACATTTACTAGTTCAAACAAAAACTAGGCAAAACCTTCTTCCTCCAATGTTCCCCAAGAAGCAGAGGAGCCCTGGTTTATATTCTGTAAGAGTAAAGTAACTGCTGGCACGAGAGAGTTAAAAATGTACAGATTCATAGGATTGCATCAGTTGCACTGCCAGTAACAAGATGCAGCCTGAGAGGCTGAGGAATTTCCAAACTAGTCCTGGGGAAACTGGTCAGTCCGATCGGGGTCGGGGGTTCAGTCGATGGTTTTAACGTTTCTACTCTGAAACAGCACTGCTGACCTTAACCAAACTCCAGCAAATTTAGCAATGAGCAAACTTTTTTTTCTTTCTGTAATATATTCACAGTGGGCTCTTCACTGTGCTCTTGGCAAGGCATCTGCATATTGAAAATATTTTAAAATTCTTTGTATTTTATGGTGCAACTCCTTTTTGCATCACTCCCATTCTGATCTGGGGTGTTTCTGAAGATCTACAGAAAGATCAAAGCTGTCTGGTGATGAAGTCTCAGATCTGGAGTATGAGTGTCAGCTCCATTCTGGACATACAGGAAGATTTGCCCTGGGGAAGGCATTGAAGGTGACCTAAGGATGCTTTCCCAGCCCTGGTCAATGGACACTAAGGGTTGGTTGATGCAGTGGAAGATGTTTCTGAGCTGTGCTGCACCAACCTTAGCCACAAAGGTCCTTTGGACTCCAGGCTGATACCTGCAGCTCAGGTCCCTGTGTCTCCTGGTCTCAGAGGAGCTGCAGTCAGGAAGGTCTGATTTCCCCTTTAGCATAACAGTTCGGGGTCACGTGCAAGGAGGACTGAACAGAGGGGGAAACACACTCATAAGTCTCTCAAGGCTTTAGGACAATCCTGAAATACCTTCCTTGTCTTCCAAGTCAGTAATTGCAGAAAAGCCTCCTGCCGAATAGTAATTAGGGGTAAATAAAAATCTGGAACATGTTTTTTCTGCCAAAAATGTCACCAGGCTCACCCTTCCATAGCATTTACAGTGTAACAGGAAATGTAGTCATTGGACATGAGGGTGGAGGGCAGCTGGTGAGCAGCCAGCTACTCCTTTTTTCTCATTTAGAAGGGAAAACAAGATGATCAGGAGAAACTGAATGTTGTTTTCTCTGACTTGGTTTCGGACTAAAACAAAGCTATGCAATGTCAGTCTGACACACAGTTCATCCTGGATTTCTTCAACCTTCCTATCATTTTTTTTTGGTGGAAATTGGTTTATAATTGCTTTCCATATGCCAAGTCAGAGTCGAGTTCCATGTTACAAAATCCTCCATTCTGGAGCTGTATTCTCCACTTAGGTAACTCTCCTTCCATGATGTCACATGTTCCTGTGTCACTCCTGAGCTCCTGTCCCACCTGTTTCCCAGTTCCATTGTAGCCTTTGATTGACTGATGTCTTCTCCATCCTTCTCTGCTGTATGATGCTTGATATATCATGTGTACCAGTTTAGGAGCATGGTGATTTCCCACTAGGAAGAGCTGGCTGTGGATGTGTTGTGGTGTCTGATGAGTGCAATTCTTTGGTGACTTTCATACCCTTGGTCCTAAAACCCCTCTTCCTGCAGTTGAGAAACAAGTGATCTTACTCAGTTTCCTTCACGTTCTTCTATTTGAAACTTAACCTCTGCTTTTCCTCTTTTATTATCAAGTTACCTGAAATTCAAAGAGAGAATTGTATGTCATTGAATGTGCTACAAAGTTCTAGTAACACATGTGAAATATTTGTGTAGATATAAGCTCAGTGGTGGATAGGTACAAAATCACTGTGAGCTGTAACACAAGGTGTCAGGCCCCTATCAGAGTAGGTACAAAATCACTGTGAGCTTTAACACAAGGTGTCAGGCCCCTATCAGACCCTTTAATAGTAGGTGTTCAAACTTTCCAGCCACATTTGTTGCACAGTATTATCTTGACCTGTCCAACAATTGTGGTTTCTAAACTGAGTGGCAGAGCACACCTAAAGGCATTTAGGGAAATCAGCTTAAAAAACTAACCCAGAGCATGGAAGATAAAGTCCATGAGAAAAATTAATCTTATGCACTGTAATTTGAGATTCAGTTGTAGTTTAGTGGTTTAATAGTGCTTGATTTGCAGACCTAGATGTGTTTCCAGTAGAAGCAGAAACCTTCATATAGTGAATTTCTATTGTCTTTCCAGTTGTAGCCCAGTTGTCCTAGCTGTGTTTTGCTGGCACTGTGTAAAAGTATGTAGTTGCTCAGAGCCACAACCTAGAAACAACTGCTGTACCATAATTCTAAATTATAGTTTTTAAAGGTTATCTGAGTGATTCAGATAGCAAATTCCCAGAAGTAGTGTGAGCAAGATTGTCCTTAGCTCTGCTGTGAGGGCAGTGGACAAAGTGGGAGAGGCCACCGTTTTATCCACTGCTGCAGCTGCATCCTCAAAAGCTCAGCCTTTCTTTCACATTACCTGTGGCTTGAGATGTGGCTGCAAACACTCAAGAGATGTGAAGTATTCTTGCCAGCTCTGTGCACCAAGAAGCTCCACGGGCAAAGTTCCTTGCTGTTCCTCAGCTGAGGGCTTTGATTTAGGTAATGGTCTGACTCTCTGAACAAGGACACCAGCAGGCAGCCTCAAATGTCTTGGTGCCTAGAGCTGTGCAGTTAACATGAACCAGAGTTGGTATATTTATATGTACAGGCCAATGTTTATATGTATGGGCCAATGTACGTCTCTGTATGTATGTACAAGTGACCATGTCTTCTGCAGAGGTAAATTCTTACCCTCCTTTGTAGGACTTCTGGAGCAGTGACTTCTGGTTATGGGTTCCCTAATGATTTATATGTTAAAGCTCAGGCTAACAGCAAGAACAAAATGCAGCATTGTTTGCAGTCCTTAACACCATCTGTGTTGCCCTTGGTGTGGTGAAAATCAAAGCTCTTGCTTTAAGAAGCTCAACTTTTTCTTGTCTTCAATCGTTTGAAACCATCAACTCTCCCTCTGTGCTCTTCATTATATACTGCCCTGCAGGAAATACCTCTTAACTTGATGGGTGAATGCATATGCTCAGAAGTGGTTTAATTGCAGCCAGTCTGGGTCATGGAAAGGCTGGAAGATGGG
The DNA here is from genome assembly GCF_000695815.1 of Acanthisitta chloris. Classification (NCBI taxonomy): domain Eukaryota; kingdom Metazoa; phylum Chordata; class Aves; order Passeriformes; family Acanthisittidae; genus Acanthisitta; species Acanthisitta chloris. The sequence continues at coordinate 48,361 of NW_008673108.1, forward strand.
TATGGTGAAATCAGTGGCATCAACTAACAGAGAGTGAGGATTTCACCTGTTGGGAGTGGATGTGTTGTCCTTAGTGTTTCATGTTTATAGGGGACTGTTGGGTTTTTTTGGTGCTTTCTGTAGTCTGATTAGTGTTCTGCTAAAATAAAGTTCTCCTTTTCTAGAACCAGATTTCTGCCCCATGTCCTATTTCTTTTATTTAGTTCCATGGTCTTTGTGCAGTTTCTTTTGTGAGGCACAGCATGAGGCCTTTGCAGCAGCTGGTTTTAATATTGTGAATAGATACTATTTGTCTAGAAGCTGCAGTTGAGGACCAGGATCCCATTTTACAAACTGAGAGTAAGAACATGGTTTCTTGAAAAGAATGACATGAGAGAATCAATGGATAATTACAGAACAGTGTCCTGTCTGTGTTGTTTGTTAAAGGTTTGTCACTAACCATTGAGTGCCTCAGGGAACAAGGTTTTGAGGCAAACTACCTGTTTGTCACTGGTCAGACTAGCAAAGGACATGGGAATTAGGATTATTTTCTTATTAGTGAATTCTGTAAAGCAGGAACATGATGCTTTCTCTCTTCAAGCCCAACAAGGCAGTGTTGTGAGTGGTTTGGACCAGGTTTGGCAAGACGTCTTCATCTTTCGTTCTTTAAAAATACCTCACTCCAACATCTTTTGAGTATGCAGTAATTTCTTTCTGCTTGTCTTGTAAATTCAAGAGTGATTAATCCTCCTGTTCTGTTTATTTCCCAGGCTCTCTTCAATTCCTCTCTGAAGTTTGGCTCTGGTTCAATTTGAGTGTCTGTCCTTACCTGGGAGAACCCTCAGTTTAGAGTATGATGGAAAATTGCACCAGTGGGTTTGTTGGGTCAGTTGTTCAAGTGACTTAAAATCAGTAATCCTTGTGAACTAGTCTAGATGTAAGCATGCATGTGGAGTTCTCCATCCTTTTGTTCCAGAGGATTGTACCCAAGACTGAGTGTGTGTGTTCAAAGAACCCTGGTTGGTGCCTTTGCTCAGCGATGCTGGATGGGTTTCCTTTAGTGTATACAGCTATCAACATTGTCCCATCAAAATTCAGATCTTTTCTGCTGGGTTCCCACTGGGGAATTGCATGCTTTTTTTAGGAGTCTGGCTAGAATAATCCATGATTATTCCTTCCAAGTCTGACTCCCTTGGCTGTAGACTACTTCACTCTCCCTTTGGTGACAGTGGGTCCTTGCAAGCAGAATCTCATCTGTCCTGAGTGCCACATTGGTAGGTAATTGTCTGTGGGCAACGTGGCAGTAAAGCAAGGGAACTCAGAGTTACAATGGAGTGATTAAATTGTCATCTTTTCCCTGGTGAGGCTCTCAGTGCTACAATGGAGTGCTTAAATTGACATCTTTTCCCTGGTGAGGCTCTCAGTGTGACCTGTTCCTCTTCTGTGTGTTGCTGTGTTTTCAGGCAAAGTCTTCCTGCCTATGCTCTTTGTAGTTGAGTCTTCCATTTTAGATGTTGGAATGGTTTACTTGACCTAAAATATGTTCTTTTTTTAAAAGCAGTTACTTATATCTTACCTGCAGGTGCAGTTTTCTGTGAGAAGGTTGTGCTGCTTCAGTATTGGTGACCTTTAGACAGATGTTTCAGAGCTTTTTATAAAATACGTTTCGTCATACATGGAAGAGTATTAAGCTATAGCCACACACACCTGAAAGGTTGTCCCAGTCCCTTCCAAACTCAACTCCAACCTCAAAGGTTGTCCCAGTCCCTTCCAAATTCAACCCCCAAGTGACAAAGGAAAATCACAGTTCATATATTGGTGATGTTTCTGCTTTTGTTGCTAAACATTTGGGTAAAAACACTGCTTTACTATGGTAACTCCACAGTCCCTTAGGAACGATTCCTTAGTGCTTTCCACCTTCTATTTTTGTCTTGGCAAGTTTCTGGCTATATCCTGGAAAGTTTCAGGAGTCTGTATGGATCTAAGGCAGCTGAAAATATGGGGAGCAGCATAAGCTAAAACGTGTTCTGTTCAGTATGCAAAGGAATACCTTTGGGCAGTGCAAATTAAAATGTTCACATTCATGCTTAACAAGCTAAAAACTCATCAGAGAGGGAGGTAAAATTGTTAAGAAGTTGCTTCCAAGTTTCCACTTTGTCCTCCTGGACATCTGCAAAAATTTTGCTACAGAGCATAAGCTCTGCTTGACACAGCATGTTTTTGTTAATATACCTACCTGAAATCTCCAATGGTAGAGTGAGGTTTTTTTGCCAATCCAAGTTCAGGCATCATGGTGTTCAGATCTGGTCATTTGTTGGGAAAATACTGTGATTTATCATGTTTTTATGAACTTAGTTTACTGAGTTTAAACTCTCTTGCTGGAAGATAATGCTTAAAGACACAAAACATGTTTCCAAAATGTTATGCTAATTGAAAAAAGAAAGATAAAGAAGGAAGGAGAGAAACGGGGAAGGAAAGAAAGAAGGAAAGAAAATGAAAGGAATAAACGCGATAAAGAAGGAAGGAGAGAAAGGGGGAAGGAAAGAGAGAAGGAAAGAAAATGAAAGGAATAAACCTCAAAACCAAAGAACCTGTACATTACAAACTATATCCACCCTTTCCTTGGACAGAGTACTGTTTCTTGCCCAGCCAGTTGTGTGTCTAGAGATGTTCCAGAGAGACTGTGCATGCTGTGAGCTTTTCATTCAGTGTCTTTGGGTGTAGGATGGCAGGATATTTGAATCTGTAACATTTTCTTTTAAAAAGGGCTGAATGCACTGAAATCCAGGAATTTATCTGTCTTGAGAGTGTGCTCTCAAGGCAGAGGAGCACTCTCCAGTGCTCCTGCATTCTTTTCCCATTTCTCCCCAGTTTGCATTAGACGTGTCATACAAGACATGGAACACGAGGCAAACTTTGCAGGCAGCCACGGCAGTTCTTACTGGTTTTTTGGGTTTCCCAAAGAGATCTGTGCTCAGTAGGTTGTTCTGCTGCCAGAGGTTTTATCATGTGGACTGAGAATTGTAACAGAGCAGACAACACCGTCTTCATGTGTTTTTAGACATGTTATTTACTGGGGTTTCCCTGAAGAAAGCTTGGGGATTCTTTCCTTATGAGTCACTGACAAAGTGATTGTTTTCATATAAACTTTCCTTCAGCTGGTTAGAGTTGGAACAGAGTGTCTTGTGCTCCTTCTGGGGTCTGACTTTTCTCTTAATTTCTTTTAATAGTTGTCCCTGCAGCCAACAAGATGGTTTGAACCTCGTGGCCTTCCCCCACACTCTCTCTGAGTTCCATAGTCTTGAAAATCACTGGCCTGGCCAGCAGAGCTGGTGGCAATCGCTCTCTGTGTAATTCCACTTCTCAGCTTTCTACCTTGCGGTGCTTTTTCAACTCTGCACCTTATTTGTGGCTTAGGGAGAATGTGCTGTTGACATTAGCCAAACAGGACTTTGCATTTTATGTGCTGAAATTAAAGCAAAATTTTAAAAAAAAAAGGTTTGGTAGTTGACTTCAGCGGCAAAAAGGTTAAAAGCCGTGAAGTGCTGTGTTTCCGTAACGGAAATCAGTGAAGCTGGAGAGACCAGTGCCTTGTCTTGCACACCCCTGAATCCTTTCCCACCCTCTTTCGGTGGCTGCAGCAGAGTTGGTGCAGAGTCACTTTTAATTACCTCCTTCCACAGCTTTTGATTTCAAGCCCAACTGATGGCGCCAGGGGCCGAACCACAGGGAGATCTCCGGGCAAGTCCTGCCTGTGTCAGCTGCCTCTCCAGGCAGATGCTGTACAGCCCACTGCACTTCCTTGTGGCTTTTTTTATTACATTTTAAATTTTTGAGCCTCAGACCAGAGCTGTGTTAAAATCCAGTAACTCTGTACATGTGAAATTCCAGGCTAGGGACACCAACTTCTCTTCCGTTCCCTGACCTCACTGCAGATATTTATCCTCTGCGTGTACATGTGTGTGTTTATATGTGTGTTTGATTTCACAGGTAACATACTCTGTATCTACAGATTTGTTAAGATGCATGGCATTATTTTAAGTAAAGAAGTATACAGAGTTCTTTGAATCTTTTTCATAACCCAAGATTGGATTTCTTTATTTTTACAGGGACAGGAATGGTTTAGCTGGAATGAAAATGTTCATTCCACTGCATCATTAGCTACAGGCAATCTTCAGTTGAAGCGTAGCCCATTTTTCATGCTAAAGCTCTAGTAGTTTGACCATTAATCAACATGTAGGATGAATTTCTGGGGCTGAGAGAGTTTGTCTGCATGCCTGTAATTTAAGATGAACTTTTTTTGGGGTTTTTTTGGTATGAAAGGAAGGTAGTCAGAAAATAAATTACATTTTAAAGAGTTCACCTCCCTCTCACCCCCTTCTACCACTCCCCTTCTGATAATCACCCCAAAAGCTTTCACTAGATGGATATGGAATCTTAGCTGGAGTAGGTGATCCTCAAGTGTGTCATTTCATCCTCCAGTAATTCTAAAGCAACCTCCTGTTAGGTGAGACTAGTCTCTGACATGGTGACTGTCTCAGATAGTCCAGTCCACCTTGCTTTTATCACTTTAAATGTTAATTTTAGGATCTCTGATAAAGTTTTCCCTTCCCTTCTCCATGACATGGAAGCTGTAACCAGCAGCCCATGGGAGCATCAAGATCTGAAGGCAGGTATTTCCCTGCCTTTGCAGCTGCTTACTCATCTCATACAAGGTGGAAATTCAGAAGATTGATACTCCAGCTTGGAGACAGCAATGGGAAAATCATACTTGGAAAGGCAAGAATTGTTTCCTTACGTCACTTCTCTACTCTAGTCTTACCAGACTCCCTAAATCGTTCTGCACAGACTTGTGGAACATGCAGTGCTTCTCCAGCCACATGAAGAAAGTGGTCAAACTACAGTCTCCATGCCTGGTGGCTTCTTAAGAGAAGTCTTCTCTAAAGGCCACATTGCTCTTTTCCCAGACCCAGTAAGCAGCAGAAGCAGCTTTGGGTCAATCAGTGAGTGCATGGGAGTTTTTGGAGACCGTTAACCAAATATCTTCAC
>NW_008673108.1:53409-70135 GCF_000695815.1 Acanthisitta chloris
CAGCTTAACGTGAGAGCTGGAGCAGAGTCTTTTCCAGCTTGGAGGCAGGGGAGTATGGCTTGGAACATAGACAAGGACCTTGGGGGGGAGAAAGGAAGAGCTATATAGTTCATGTAAGATGCAGAGTTATTTCAGTTTTAACTGTCTAGTACTCTCAAAGCCTGCATTGCTTTACCCTGTGGAGGCCAAAAAAGCAGTTTCAGTGCAGTGGTGGTAAAATCCTCTTGTTTTCAACATGCAATTTCACTTGACTCTTAAGGAAATAGTGCAGTAGCCCTGGAAACAAGGGAACTGTGAAGTGCTCTCTTTCACCTGAAGGCACATAGCCTCCTCCATCAGTGACCCACACAAGATTGCACTGATACTGTGCAAAATGGTGTTCCCTCCACTGGATCTGCATTGCTCCTAACAGAGACATTGGTACTGTGCAAAATGGTTTTCCCTCCATTGGATCTGCATTGCTCCTAACAGAGACAAGGGTTGCTCTTTTCATGGCCACATCATACCAGTGTCTCAGAATTATCTGATGCTTGGTTGGATGTGTTTGGGCTTTCTTTTCCGTTGTTATTGCTAGCTGATGAGCTCCTGGTCCAGCACAGCAGCTGTCATTAGTCTGTCAGCATAGAACTATTATTTTATCCTGTTTCTGTTTTTCCAATCCTTGAAGTTATCCGTGTCTTCCAGGGCAAGGTTGTGTTGACACTGCCTCACAATTTTGTCTTATGGGCCGAATCCATTTTAACTGGCAAGTTTATGCCATTTTTCTTCAGGAAGACTGATCCATTGGACACTTTGATGATAAAGTCCTTCAAGGCTACTGGTTCTTCCCACATTATAATTTATTTCTCTGTTAGAGAGTTGTTTTACTGCACCATTCTTTCATTAATACTCACCTTTAGAAACTTATTTGCCAGTCTCCTAAGGGTATCACTTTGCTGAACCAAAGATCTGTCAAGTTTTCCTTGAGCCTGACTTGCTCTGCCATTTTTCGTTCTTTGATTTTTTTCCTTTTATTTGAATATATTTAAAGTCTTTATGTAGAAGCACGTTCTGACTTGCTCTGCCATTTTTCTTTCTTTGATTTTTTTTTCCTTTTATTTGAATTTATTTAAAGTCTTTATGTAGAAGCACGTTCAAAAGTCATGGTTTGACTAACAAGCCTGTACTTATATCTGTTTTTTTCCCATTTTGTTGAGTGTGAGCACTGCATTTGCTGTTCCACAGACCCAAGTACCATGCTGGTACCTTCATGCTGTGACTCTGCACCCACTCCATGGGCAGTGGCAGGAGCTGCTGGAAGCTTATGACTGGGTATTAGTGTATATCCATGATACTTTTAGGAGATTCTGCACAGTGTTTCTCTTTTTTTGAGGGTAGTGATTTATTCTATTCCCTCACTGCTTCCCTTCACATCTCCTGCCCTGGTAAGGGAAGAATGATAAGGATGCAGTAAGGTTTGTTTCACCTGAGGCAGTTGGTGCAAGACCTTTTGTCTGTGAAAGCTTGGTGGCCAAAATACTTTGCTCTGAGGAACCCAGTGGAAATCATCTTGTCAAATAGCAAGCTTCAGGGCTGCTGACTCAGGTTTTCCCCTGCTCTGCTCTGGAGGACAGGAAAGTGCCTGTGACAGCCATGAGGAGCTGAAAGCAATAATTCCTGCTCCTGTGACACAGCAATTTCTCCTTTGATGTTATCAGTAATTGCACCCTGAAGTGCAGCCTGTGATTCCAGACCATGGTCTTTCCTCTGTGCCTCCTTTGCTGCTTCCTTGCTCACTTACTGGTTTTTGTTTTCAGGGCTTTGCATTTTCATACTGGTTCAGTTCCCATTCCTCTTCCAAATACACAGTCACATTCCCTCAGGCAAGTTGATCTGTTAGTCCATGTTTCATATAAGCCTTTCCTTTCTTCAACCATGGTCCTTTGTGGTTCCTGTGAACCTTGGATCACATCCTTGTAGATTTTGTTGCCACTAACCTGTGCCCCTGCACTCACACGTGGTATCTGTGTGTGGGTGTAAAGAAGCACATGCATTTCTAGACCTCTGAATTTAAGTTGTGCTAGTTTATGCTGAGGTATGTGTCTGTGTAATTCAGGGCAGTATTAGGCACAAATAAGAATTGTTTAACGTGGAATTTATAATTATCAATTGAAAAATCTGCACCCTCTCAGATGCCTTGTCAACACTTCATGGCTCAAAATGGGCAGTATCCAGCAAGCTGTGGTGTTAACCTTTGCTAGGTCATGCTGAACATGTGAAAAATCAGTATGGTTTTGTGTTTGCATGGGATCTTTGTTTGCTGTGATTAATGGTCCACTAACAGTGTCCAGGGCAAGTTCAGTGCAATGTACAAAGTGTCTTTGATGCCAGACATTCTACAGTGCTGTGCAGAAACTAAAGCTAATGGTGGTAAGCCTGAGAGGACTGGAATGTTTTCAATTTACTTTGAAACAAATGACTTTATTGTGCCATTCTCACATGGGAATAAATTCCACGGCTTTAGTGCCACATTAGGCAAAACTTTTTTACCTGCTGGTTTCTGTTTATACTTGGAGAAAAGAAATTAACCTCAGTTAGGACTTGGGGGGAATAGGACAGGACTATTAAACTCGGTGGGAATTTTGGCAGGGGCTTTGCTGGGAGCAGAGTGGGATGTAGGACTGCAGGGTGTAGCTGAAGGAGGATATGTGGTGCAGAGTGGAGTTCAGGAATTCTGTGTGCCTGAAAATCAGACTTGTGAAGGGCACCTGTAGAAAAAAGCATTAAATCTGGTTTTGCCACTCCTGAAATGTAGGGAAGGAGTTGTTGTAGTCTGAGTAAATGCCAGTGGATACTGGGAAGATTTCTAGTAGGTTGGAATGGTTTGGGCCTAATTCTTGAAAGGAATAATTCTCAAGTAAGTGATTTTCAGACCAAGACAGGGATGTTTTGAAAGAATGAGACTTTAATGCTCACGGGATGGTCTAATACCACAAATTTGTAAAAATATAAAATATGTGCAAAATGCCTAAGTAGGAGCAGGGATCCATTCTGGATTGCTCCACGTGGGAGACCCTCTCATGCTAACAAGGGCACTGTGATCTTCTGGTAGATATAACACACAACCCATTCCAGTGACTCCTTTTGATTGAAACATGAGTGTACATTAATTACTAACAGGACCAAGAACACTGGATTCTTTTTTAACTGCTCACTTGGCCGTTTTTTGTACTAAACCTTTTTTTTACAAGGCTTTTGTTTTGTGCTTGTTATGTGGGTTTATTGCTTTATAAGTCCATAAGCAATCCAGAAAAAGGTTTGAGTTTTGTTTTGACTAGTTCTTGCTTTTACTTTGGCCATTACAGTTCATTAGTATTTTATGTTGCACGTCACTGCCTGGAAATCCAAATGGAAAAAAATTACAAGTTTAAGTGACGCTCAGGTAAATGCAATTGCAGAAATTGGACAAGTCAGTCCCTTCAACTGAAAATTGCTTTAAAGCCTTTGCCTTCCTCTGATGTTTCTAACCCACATCTGATCTTTTCCAAAACATCAGCTCCTCTCTGTGCAGTGTCTTCCTAGAAAACCTTACCTTAGTTAGAAAATGAACAATGGAAATGGTGCAAATAATTTTACTGTGTTTTCAGAGCCCTAAAACTTTTGCTGCCAATGGTTTGGCCTCTAGAGAAAGATACACCTAAAGGTGATTTAGACTGTCAAGAACAACAAGGAAAAGGTTCTGAGAGTTATTTCCATTCTGACTTGTAAGGCAGGCAGAGTCTCTCCACTTGGTTTCTTCTGACTTTGTGGCTTTTTCCTGTTTAAAAAAAGTAGTGTATGTTGATCATTACTGAAAAGAAACCAGTGTGTATATAAAGGGCAACAGCTTGTACACAGCCAAATGGTGCCACGAGTCAAACCTGAGATGGGGAGTGGTGCTTGGCAGTGCTGGGAAGCTTGTGGGGGCAAAGCCAGGGCCAGTTCCTCCTAGGTGATGCCTGTAAGTGGTTTATTTCCATGAGCAGAACAAAGATTTTGTGACAGATCTGGATTTTCTAAACAGCCAAAGATGTGTTTCGGGAGTTGTTGTGGAGCCTCTCTCCTGCACTGGGGGTGAAACGGTGTAGGACAGCACAGGATCACTTTTGTTTCAACCAGGTTGAACATTGTTGGGGAGCAGTTCTCCATCCTGTCCCAGTAGCAGGTGCACACCTTCTCTCTTTAGATGGGAAACACTGCTGTGGTGAGGGAATATCAGCAGGACCTGAGGCTGTATTAGCTTTCCAGACTGGGCAGAGCAAGGAGCAATTATGTGCTTTTGCGTAAGACTCCTCAAACTCTCTCTCTAACCCACTTGCTTCCTGCCCATCTGGAAAGGCCTCTCGCCTGGAAAATGTCTTGGGAAGAGAGAGGAGGAGGAGTAAATATGCTGGGATGGAAGTGTCTCATCCCCTTTGTCTCCCAGATGCCTGTCTACAGTGGGGATATAACCTGTGCTTGAAGGTGGCTCTCTGGGGGGCCCCAGTTTGGCAGGCAGACAGGAGGGAACACATGCTCTGAATCCAGAGGGTGTCTCAAATGAAATGATACTCGAATCTTGCCACGCAGGTCTTAATAATTGATGAGTTTTAATATGGCCATAAGGCTATAAATTCAGGGATTTTGACCTCAAAGTCTTTGAGTGTTAAAAATAGCTCACCCGTCCTCGTTTTATCACTTCATATACTCTTGACACAATTTTGGAACCTGCCTCCATCCCATCTAGCAGGGGAACACTATAATTAAGCATCAGTTTTGAAAGGCTGTTCTCTCTTAGCTTAAGGCAGAATAAGGCTTTATGTATTTTGCAGGAGATTATAAACAATTCATCGGCTAAAATTAGCAGTAAAAAGGGAGCCCCAGCTCTTTCCTGCCCTGTGGTTTGTACCACAAAGACTTAGTGTTTTTAAATCATGACAGAGCTCTCTAAAAACCTTGAAAGCATATTATGTATGTGTCACTTTGGCTCGGTTAGGAATAGTCTCACCTCCAAGCCAGAAGGCCATGGGTTCAAATTCCATGCCCGCCCTTGGATTTAGCTGTCTCACAGTAATTTTATTGCAGAAAACATTTTCAAATAGAACCATAAGGGAAGAAGAGTGAAACTTTTGTGTCTGTAGCTCCAGTGTGAGACATTCAGTCATTGGGACGATACGTTCAACCACAGCTCTTCCTGCTCAGCAGGCATAAACCCTGGAATAAGAGAGGGGGGAGCCCTAATGGGGTGGCAGGTTTTTCCTCTTCTTGACAAAAGCAGTTCCAGTTCTTGGGAGTGTGTGTGAGCTGCTGCTCCCTGCCTGAAAGATGTTTGCCTTGTCACAGTGCTGCCATGAGGATGAGGATTCCTTGGCTGTACATTGTGCAAGAGCTGCAAAATGAGAGATGTCAAATGAGTCTTGATTTTACCTCTCGCTGCTGATCAGTAACAGAAAGGGGGGGGATATCAATCCTTTTGAGCTGAAAATGCCATAGGGCATTTAGAAAGTTGATTGGATGGTGGTTTAGATTGGATAATTAGGAAAAATTTCTTCACTGAAAGGGTAGTCAGGCACTGGAACAGGCTGTCCAGGGAAGTGGTGAAATCACTGTCCCTGGAAGGGTTCAAAAGATGTGTAGATGTGGACCTTAGAGACATGGTTAGTGGTGGACCTGGCAGTGTTAGAATCACAGAATCATAGAATTTAGGGGTTGGAATGGATCTTACAGATCATCTAGTCCCAACCCCCTGGGCAGGGACACCTCCTCACTGGATCAGGTTGCTCAAGGCTCATCCAGCCTGGCCTTGAACACCACTAGGGTCGGGGCAGCCACCACGTCCCTGGGCAACCTGTGCCAGTGTCTCACCACCCTTAGAGTAAAAACCTTTTTCTCACATCCAACCTAGACTTTCCCTCCTTCAGTTTGAAGGTGGTTAATGGTTGGACTTGATGTTCTTAGAGATCTTCTCCAACATTTATGATCCTGTGGTTCTGAGTCTGAGGTTGGGGTTGTTTGTGGCAACAATAAAGCCACGTGATCCTAACTGCAAGGGTAAACTCCACATGGTGTCTGCTTGGACCTCAGGTTAGAGTGCTCAGCACTGATGTCCTTTACCTTCCCCATAGAGAGGACGTTGGAGTGACTCAAGCTTTAAACTTTATAGTTCCATTGTGGTTTGTGCCAACAAGCATGTGGTCTTATAACATGAAGTGTCTCTTAACTCTCTGTCTCTTAACTAAAATTTATTTTAGGGAGGGGAAAAAAAGAGTCTTCCATTTTCTACTGGTTTTCTAGAATACATAGCAGGAGTTTGGCATATTTATACAAAATGGAAGTCATGTCATAAATGTCATGTGCAGCATAGTTGCTCATAACTCATTTCCTTCCCTGAAAATAATTTTACCCAATACTCTTCAGTTTCTGTTCTTGTGACATGAATCTAAAATGCTCCTGGATGGATGATTTTCTTTTGTTTAGAAATACTTGTTACACTTCAGTAAAGCGCTCAGTGTTTTCAAATTCTTCCTCTGATCTGTTTTGAGGCTTTTTTGCTACAGGAATGTTGCAGATCACATTTTTGCTTGCCAAGTTAAAGGAGATCTTCACTGGGGAGTGTGGATGTGGTGATCATTGATGCTCTGCTGGGGTAAGAGTTCCTGCCAGGATTTGTAGACGACTGTCACTCTGCCTGACAGAGGACTTATGGAAAACCCATTAATGTGTGAGAGAGCTTTGAATCCTAAGACCTGAATTAGCAAATGAATGTTTTGAGGAGAACTCTGGCCAAGATATGTTTGGCATATGACTAACATCTGGGAAAGGCAGATTTATCAACAGAAGATGCTGGTGGTTCTTATATGTCCACTTGCTAAATTCGATTAAATACATTCCTGTTATTAATTTTTGTGTTCAGATAAGCAATTTCTGTGGGTGCTACAGAGACTGTGAGAACTGGGGCAAGAGATGGGGGGATAATCCATCTTGTCCTCCTGGCAGGAATGTTGGCTCATTTAGTCACATCTGGGATATGGGTGGGGTGGTCTGTGCAAGGCTTGATTTGGTAATGGTCTGTCAGAAGTTGGGGTAAAAGGTGGTCTGGGGGGTGTCTACAAGACAGATTTCTGTACTAAGATGTGGTCCATGCTGGGAGAAAAAGATTGAGAATCCTTCCCATAGAGCCTGGCTGAGCAGTATGGACTGAATGGGAGGAATGGAAATGGTGCTGCTGCAGAGCACAGTGATCCAACTGTGTGAAATCAGTGTGGGTGCTATTAAAATGCCATCTTCCTCTCCCTTCCCCTTCCCTTCCTCCTTCCCTCCCCCTCTGCTGTCAGCCTGGCCGAGGAAAAGTCAAATAACGTACGACTGTGTTCCTTGGCATCCCAACTGCAATTTCCCTTTAGGGGCTTCAAACTTGAGAATGGGAGGTTTTAAATCTTGCTGATTCGTGCTATTCCAGCAAGCATATGTGTGAGGAGAAAGAACAATGGCAGTTCGGGAGAGAAATCACAAGTGAGAAATCACTGCTGCTAAATCAGGTGTTGCAGAGGCCAGTGGAAAAATCAGACACTAAGAAAAGTAGGAAATTACTTTGTTTAGAGCTGGGAAGGTTAATGAGGATGAATTAGAAAGTGCTTTCTGTGTGTGTATTCAGCCCCTAAGGATTTGAGCAAAGTTAGAGGGATTTATTTACTGATTATCCAGACTATACAACTGGCAATAAGATTAAGTGAGGAATTTTGGAACATGCTGACATTTCTTGTTTGCATCATTTACTATGGAGATCATTTGTCGGTCCTGCACTGAGTTTGTGGTGAGCCAGGGCTTAGTCTGGCCCAGCAGAGACGGATCTGGTACTTCTCATGGCTCAAAGGATGTGGGGGTGAAAACAGTTTAACATCCTCTTTTGCATCTCAGAGAGGAAACATCAAGTTTGTCTAGGTGCTTATCAGAGGAGAGTTTCAGAATACTTTCCTAGACATCATTAATTATGGAAAAGAGTGGAGTTATAGGGGACACATTGCATTAGATCAAGTTAAAATAAAAGACAAGGTTGTAATTTATAGAGCTGTACACTGGATGCTGTACAGAGCTCCCCCACTGCAAGGCCCCTCTGAGCCTATCTGTCCCAGCATGCACACGGATCTGCACACTGCCCTCCTCCTCCTTTTCCTCCTCCTCCTTTTCCTCCTCCTCCTTTTCCTCTAGGAACAGTTATTTCAACCAGGTTGGTGAGAACTGAGAAGTTGCCATCCAAGCTGGAAGAATTGAAGGGAGACCATGGAATAGGAGTTCAGTACAGGATCTAGGAAAACCAGAATTGTTATTTTTGTTTGTTATTCTGGATACCTACTTATGTAATGATCACATTTGGTGAAAAACATGCAGCTCTTAGACACACACACACCTGAAGTTATGAACCATACTTCAAACACATAATCCTGGGCAATGTGTTTCACCCAGACACTGCCCATGCACTGAGCATTTACTTGCTGCATTTCATCTCACAGAATAAGACAATTCCTTGTTCCTAAAGGAATCCTTCAGCCAAGCCTCGTGCACTGTTGCTGGAATAAGGAAAATTGTGTTAGTGACCCTCTCCTGCATGGTTACTGCTAAGGGAGGTAAATAACAGAGGTGAGAGGCAAGGTGTTGTTTCAGTCTTCATGATGACTATTAATACTTCCTTGATCAGCATCATGAGTGACTAATTTTGTTGTTTTCTGTGTTGCTTCTTTGGTAGAAGCTCCAAGACTTGGATTTGTTTTCCTTCTTCGGGGAACTGCATACCACAGGCAATAGCTTTAATCCTTTAATCCTCAGATGTCTGGTTGATGCCTCCACATTGATTACCTCCTTTCCCAGCAAATGATCCTATTCCCCTCACAGTTAACATCCACTGCTGGATCTGGCTGTCATCTCTGGGAATGTGTCTCATGCATTTAGTAACAAATGCACAATAATTTGAATTTCTGAACCTCTTCTGGGCTAGTCATTGCATTTCAAGTCTTCTTTATCATGTCCTGAATACCAGTGAGTCACCACTGTGACTTCCCAATATCCATGGACATCCTTCTACACTGAAATAATAGCAAATATCATGCCAATAGTATTCACATCCTAGATTTTTTTTTCCTAATGTGCTGTTATAAATATGGGGCACTTCATGTGTTGTTATGACAAGGAAATTCTTTGACTGAAAAGTTTGCAAATTCCAAAGTAGTATTTGTTTTATAAACAAAGGTGCTGTTTTCCTTATGCCAGCCTCTTTCTGCTTTTGCTTGTCCAGCAGTCTGTTCTGAAAGGCATGAAGCAGCTGTTGGCCCTGAATCAAAACTTGCAGTGCAGGGAGGGTTATGTAAAAGTCCTTTGTGTGAGAGATGTACATGGCAGCAAATGGTGAAATTGGAATGCAGATTCTTTGAGGGGAGATGGCTATTCACAGCAAGGTTTTACTTTTGACTTGATTTTTGCATAGGACAAAAAGTAAAAGATACTGAAATGTTTTTTGTTGTTTGTATTTTCAGAAATCCCTTTTTGTGTTGCAGTGCTGTGGGCTCCTAATTTCATAGTGCTTTGCACCCAGTGTCACCCATTGGATGGAAAGGCTGTAAGAGGTTACTTAGTGCTTTCCTGTGCCTCAAGACAGGATCTCTACATCTAGCCCATTTCTGAGGGATGTTGGTCTAATCTCTGGAGATTTGCAACTTTCCTAGTCCATGTATTTCTGTGCTTCACTCTTCTTAGCATCCAACACCTTGCAAATGTTTATTTGATGTCTTTTCCTATCTGCAAAGACACTCATCTTTACCCTTCCACAGGTGGTTTCTTTTGAACTCATCAGTCCTAATTGATCTTTACTTTTCCTTTCAGGTAATATTTTACAGACCCTTGAACATCATCTTCAGTGATCTCCCCTGAACACTCTCAAAATCATAGAATTTAGGGGTTGGAATGGACCTTACAGATCATCCAGTCCCAACCCCTGCCCTGGGCAGAGACACCTCCTCACTAGATCAGGTTGCTCAAGGCTCATCCAGCCTGGCCTTGAACATTGCCAGGGTCAGGGCAACCACCACATCCCTGGGCAACCTGTGCCAGTGTCTCACCATCCTTAGAGTAAAAAACTTTTCTTCTAATATCTAACCTAAACTTTCCCTCCTTCAGTTTGAACCCATTTCCCCTTGTCCTGTCATTGCAGTTCCTAACACAGAGTTCCTCTCTAACTCCCTTGTAGGCCCTTCAGATATTGAAAAGTGTGAATTTATGTGCCATAAATTCCTGGCAGTGTGATAATCAGCACTGGATGCACAATTCTTGTACTGATTTAGTAACAGGAATACATTGTTGACTAATATTCTTTTTATGTTGCACTATGGACACAATTCCTTTTCTGCTGAACTGCTCCTTGAGTGGCCATTCTCATGCTATGTGTTTATAACTGACTTATTCCTGCCCAGGTCAAATATTTTCTGTTCAAAATGAACTCATCTAGATTTTCAAACTGTTTCTCTAGGTCATTGTGAACTCTGGGCCTGTCATCTAACTTGTTCACATTCCTTTCCAGTTTCTTCTTATCTGTAAGTGTAATAAGCACAGGCTATAACCCACCATCCCAAGCATTAAGGCTTTAATAAGCACATTATAAAACACAGCCCATATGAAGGTCCCCTTGGTAAGTTTTCCAGTTTGACAGTGAGCCATTGACAGCTTTTCTATGGGAATGAGCATCCAGGCAGGAACTGCAGGAGAGCACACTTGCATTAATGAAAATGTCACTTGAGATTGTGTCAAAAAGCTTTGCTGAAGTCTGACATCTGTGGTATCTCACGTTAATACCTTACCCATTAGACCTGAATCCCTGCTCTAAAAGGAGATTGGATTGATTTGACATGATTAGTTGTCAACCTGTTCAGAACTGTAAGATGAAAGTAACTCCAGATTTGTTGGAGTTCTGGTAATACATCATTCCTTTCAGTCTCATAGGTCCAAATCAGCTTCTTGGTTGAAGCAGGTGGGGAGAGAGCCTGACACAGATTGTGAATGTTTGGGATTGTTAGAGCCCTGTAGGTACCTGGGGAGCAGTATGGGGATTCAGGAGGAGGATTTAGCTAAGGGTCTGTTCTATACAGTGTCTGTAACCACAGAGAAGAATCTGAGTAGATGATTGCTTAAGCTAATCCAGAGAGTTTAATACTTTGGAATCAACTGGAGCTGGGGTGTATCATTCTTCTAGGGGGTTATGAAGTGAGAGAGATTGTGTGTGTGTGAGGGAAAGACAGATCATAACCTCTGCTCAAAGCAGTTCGAGGCTGCTAATGAAAGCAGAGTAGCTGAAAGGGGCAGCCTGTGGGTGGCTCAGTGAAGGGAGCAGCAGTGCAAAATCAGGAGATTCTGAAAGCATGGAAGAGAGTGGCAAAGTCACCCTCTGTGAGGGAAAAGGACAGCTTCCAAGCTACCCGGGAAATGTTCTTTTTCTGCTGCTTGCTTTGTTGTAAATACACAAAAGTAATATATTGTCATTTACTTGTGGTTCCTTCCAGTAAGAAAACCTCCCTGTGTGAAGCCATCATGTGGTTTCAGCAGTCCTCTGGCAAAAGGCACACTATGTACAGCTGAGAGTTAGCTAAATTATATGTACAGCATCAAACTGCAGTGGAGAGGGAATCAACTCTGAAGACTTAGGAGAAAGCAGGGGGGTTATGGCAACTGCAGTGTGCTGAGTGTTGGTGTATTAAAGAAAAGGGGGGTTATGTGCTGAGTGTTGGTGTATTAAAGAAAAATTACTTGGACAGGAATAGGTAAAATAGATTCTATATTCAGCACCTGTGAATTAAAGCATAAATATGGTCTAGAGGGAATACTTAATTTTCAGGTGGTGGTTGTTGCTATGAACTTGCATCTGCAAATGAAAGACCTGAAAGCAGCTTTTAAATGAGTGGTTTCTTACTGCAGCCATGGATGTATTTCTCAGTGTACAGAGCATTGCTTTGCTGCTGCTCTGACTTTTACCCTTGAGTCAGTCACCTTCCAGTCTGCTTCCTCTCAGTCATTTTTAATAGAATGCCTTTTTGATTACAGAAAATTGGTTGATACCCTTCTCTAATGAAAACGCTAGACAAATGCTCCTTCTTGGAACTGACACCAGGAATGTTATACAAGACATTCTTAAATATGCTGGCAGCTGCCTGAACGTAATGAAATCATGGAAATTAGAAGTATTGCACTCTCTGTGTGGCCAGCTCAGCACTGTTTGCAGTGTGCTAGCCAGTTTTGCTGTGAATTGCAGAAATCACTTTTCATTAACTTTTCTTGGGGTGTTCTTCAATGAGCTTATAATGTCTACAATCAAGAAAACTATCATGATATTCAAAGGTACTATTCCTTTCTTTTGGATTGCACACAATTCCTCATGCCTACATCCCTTTCTACCACACTAAGTCATTCCTCATGCAGCAGAGAGTTTACAGTCTTCAGAAGATTGCAAACTGTTCAGGTAGAAATGCATGTGTAGGGTGAAATCCTCTTCCCACTGCAGCCAGCAGTAAAATTCCCACAGACTTAAGTGGTTTGGATTTCACATGCAGTTTTTAATCTGCTCTTGCATGACACATTAGTTAATCCTTACCACATTCTTAGTACAGAAGGTGTTTCAATGCAGGAAAGTTGCAGAGTAGCAGTGATATACTTGGGATTTGAGTAGCACCTTTCCATGCAGGGATCTCTTGAAAGACAGGTGAGACCCACAGCAGAGCACAAGGAATGGATGTTTTCAGTGTTCTAAAGTGCAGAGAGTAGAAGGGAAGGACCTTCCCTGTGTGGGTATGTGTATAGAAATGGAAGCACCATTGCTGCTATTTCCCTTTGTCCCTGTTTTTTTGACCTGTTGCTTTGCTGTAGGTTTGGTGCACTTTCATCACATATTCTGATTTTGAGTTTCCCTAGATGACTTAATTTTCTCTACCTGCTTTTTAGCACTCTAGCTTCTTCTGTGGTTTCTTTGTTGGAGGCTTACAAAACTCCCTAAAGTAATTGGAGTTGTGTTTGTTTGAAGTAATAATATTCCATTCCTGTCAACAATTAATAGTATTAAGGAAGAGTCAACTGACTGAAGGCTTAGCCCAGATTCATGTGCTGTCACTTAACACTTGCTGTTGGAACTAGCAGGTTCTGGCTCAAGGATGAGGAGCACTGAAAGGACTGGGCTGCCTTAGCTGTTGGGAAAGGAGGCATGAAAACCTGTTCCACCTTCTTCGTCTCCTTTTCTGCTCAGCTTGACTGTTCTGTTCAACAGCAGTCAGAGATGTGAGGGTTTGCTTACATGTTCTGGTTTGGGTTTTTTCATGGCAATAGACTTGCAGGAGCCTTCTAGAACACAGAGTGGCAGGGGATTGGGCTGAAATCACTGTGGTGCTCAGTGAGAAAACTGCTGAAAAAATGGCCTGGAGATGGAGTAAGGCATCTGTAGCACTTGGGTCTGGATGTGATGCCCAGCTTTGCCAGGCATCCTTACTCAGGGATGCTGTTCTTGGCATGATGCAGAGGTAGCTTACTTGATAATGCCTGTAGGTGTACTGTGGGGCACAGAAATCTGTTGGAAGCAGATTTCCATCTGCATGATGCAATGCAAACAAGATGGTTTCTGGCATGAGAAGTCTTCAGTTGAGACATCAAATCATTAAGAATACTGTGGCCAGAAGCTTTCATAATAAATTACTGTAAACTCATGAAAGATTGATCTTTTTTGATTTCAGAGAAAATAAATCAACAGTATGAAGTCAGCTCTGTTACAGTTTCAAACAAGAGACTATTACCCTTTGCCTTAAAGATCAGAGACAAATTACTATTTTTACTTTACATTCTCTTGATGAGGATAATGATAAACATCTGTCACTTTGCTGCTTAGCCAGCTACAAATCTTACTGCAATCTGTAATTTAAACAGTGAAGGAAAAAAAAAGAAAAGAAAAAAATACATGAACAAACTGCACTTTATATAGACAGTGAAGAAGAAAAGAATCAAACGCAGGGGAGCTGGGAAGGGCATTTTTGGTCTGCACTTACTTGGCTAAAGTTTGTGAATAAGATAGATGCATGATTTTCCATTTATTTGATATTTCACAGGGAAAATTACCATTAGTTTCTCTTCAGACATGGATGTTAAGGAGAAGCATCTGCACACTGTGACTTTTTGGCATATGCAGTTTATTAACAAAATGATTAAGGTTTATTAGGCACGTGTCTACTGGTATTAGAGCATTGAAATCCTTGTTTTCATCAAGAGCTCTTTGAGTGTCCTGCACACACCCAAGAGCTTTAGGAAGCACTGCTAATTATTTTTAAAGGTTAGCTGCTTTTCCAGTAACTCATCTGTCCTTTTGAAATTTCCTTTACAAACACTTAGTTTTGTTTCTAAATGGTAAATTGGATCTTATTTCTTAACAAAACTCTTACTTAACTAATCACAAACATCAGCATTTCGTTGAGACTGCACTGACCAGGCCATAGCTTACAAGGAGTAAAGATGAAGTGGTCCTACCTGCCAGTGAGCAGAAGCAGACCCTGCATTAGGAGATACAAAACTAGAAATCCCTTTCTGGCCCAGCAAGAAGGTGTTCCATGCAGGGAGAAGCCTCTTTGGTGCTTGTTTGCATATCTAGCTCTAATGGCTTTTCACTGATGGGTTAGCTACTGGTTTCAGCTGCTCCAGGAATCTCTAAGGCACCAGTGTTGTGCAGATTTTTGCTTAACACTGCTGTAACTGGAGCAGTGCTGACATGGCCCTGGCTGATACTCAACTAGTTCTCATTGGGTTGTTCACATTTTACAAGTTGGATGGGTCATTGAGCAACCTGGTCTAGTGGGAGGTGTCCCTGCCCACGGTGAAGGGATTGGAACAAGATGAGCTTTAAGGTCCCTTCCAACCCAAACCATTCTGGGATTCTATGATTTTATGCTTCCAGGTACCCACAGAACAGGTTTTGATTTTACAGTTCATGCTAATAAGGCTCAGGTGGTCATTTTCAGGGAGAAATATTATATGTCAGAGTTTGGGGAACATTGTTCTTTGTACTTTCCAGGTTGGAATTCCATTCTTTTGGCATCTTTGAGCCTCAGAAAGCAGTTTGATTTTCACCAAAAGGCTACTATTCTTTTTTTTTTTTTTTAGGTTTCCTTATATTTATACAGGCTAGACTGAAGCAAAGTACATGCCTTTCAGCTTCCAGTTAAAGTTTCTGGTATTTTCTTTAGTTAGGTCAGCTGTTTACATACAAAGAAGTTTTTTTCTGCCTAATGAAAAAGGGACCTCTAATATATAATCCAGTCTGTGTTATACTGAGCTTGAGCACTGGAACCAATGATGCCTTTGCTGTTATCCTTCCTAAATCTTTTGTTTATATAGGTGCTATTCACATCTAACAAGATTGAAGCTTGAGAATTTGTCACAAATGAGTCAGCCTTAAATAACAAAGGTGTTTTTTACCCATAGGAGGGTAAAAGTCAAAATCCAGACTTAAGGTGCTGCTTTCTTGCATGGGTGAAGCTGACTGAATCTGAATGGTAAAAGATTTTATAACAAGTATTGCACAAGTGATGTGAGGTAATTTCTTGGGGTTTCATTTCCCATCATGTGTCTTTCTCTGAAAATTTAATTTAAAATTACAAATTTGTTTGGAAATATGTAATGTACTTTGTGAAAAAGGTTGCATTGAACTTTGAAGGTCCAAATTTCCTGATGCTGAACACTAATGTTAAACAGGCCAGGACTTCATATTTTAACCTCTGGACAGTCTTTGTATGAGTTACATTGCTGGATTAATACAGTTTTAACCTATTTCTTTCCCCCTCAATATATTTCCAGTTCAGTGCAATTCGAAAGACTTAACTGTTGTTTTGTGTTTTTTTCTTCTGTGTAGACTGAAAATGAGGAGAATGGCCAAGCAGACAATTTTTCAATGGATCCCCAGCTGGAGAGACAGGTGGAGACAATTCGAAACCTTGTGGACTCCTACATGTCTATTATTAACAAATGTATCCGAGATTTGATACCCAAAACAATCATGCATCTTATGATCAATAACGTAAGTAGCAGCCAGAGTTCTAAATTGCTTCAACATGTCTGTCAAATCTCTTACTCTCAAACACACCTCTCCAGCACAGCAGCAGCAACAACACATACTAAAGAGAAGAACACGCTCTCATAAATGTCACACTCTTAGAGAAAATATCCTGATCTTCCATAGTACTGGGAAGTTGTGCATCCTCCTCAAAGGCTGGCACACTGCCTTGAGTGCTTACCCCAAGGTGCTAAAGCCTGAATTAATTTACATCTTAATCAGGATATAAGTTAGCATTTAAAGGTAAATCAGAGTGGGGTTTTTTGTTCTTGTTGTTCTTTGGGGGATTTTTTTTGTCTTTCTTTTGATATAAGAGGCTGGAGAGATGTGCTGATTCCAATGGGATGAGGTTTAACAAGGCCAAGTGCTGGTCCTGCACTTTGGCCTTAACAATCCCATGCAGCACTCCAGGCTGGGGACAGAGTGGCTGGAGAGCACAGGCAGAAAGGGACCTGGGAGTTTGGAGAGATAGAAAACTGAACATGAGCCAGCAGTGTGCTCAGGGGGCCAAGAAGGCCAATGGCATCCTGGGCTGGATCAGGAACAGTGTGGTCAGCAGGACCAGGGAGGTGATTCTACCCTTGGACACAGCACTGGTGAGGCCACACCTTG